>NW_008611098.1:0-45303 GCF_000691845.1 Merops nubicus
CCTGCCGCCCGGCCTCACTGCTTCACCCCCCCAGCCACGGCCCACGGCCCCCCAGCCACGCTCCAAACACATCTGGGACTAGCTACACGCTTCGGGTTTAGAGGGCTAACTCTAGGTGAGAGTCTGCCACTCCTCCTTCGTTAAAGCCTTTCGTCCATTTTCTTCTGCTCTTACATAAAATATTTGCCTCCTACTAACAACCTGCAACCAAAGCAAAAGCACAGGGCACCGATATTTTGCAGAGAAGATTTCTGAATAAGAAAGAGAATCAGACTACTGCATAGGGACACACCTGAGAGATCCCACCAGGCAGCAGGCTCCAGGGCTTGCCCTCAACACACTTGCTGCAGAAGCAGACACGAGGGATGAGGAGGTACCTTGCACAGCAGGACCACACCTATTTTACTATATTCAGAATATTCTGAATCTTACCTCTACAGCACGAGCTTTCTGTCCCACTCTGTCAACAGAAGGTTATTGCCCACAGCAAGCACAGTTTTGCTGTTTTGGTGTTTTTCAAGTATCCTTACTAGCCAGATTGTCTCTCAAGCTCTAATGATGCCTTGCATTTGATCCTAAGTGTAGTATTGCTGGTTGGCACTATAGTTGTCTATACCAGATTTGTTGGGATTTTTTTTAAAAAAAAAAAAGCTGTAATAATGCTGCAGTCTCCTGAGAATACATTTATTTCTGCAGTATAAAATAAAATTAAATTCTTCAATCTCAGAAACTATTAAAAGGTTGTATTTAAAATGCATGAAGAATTAAAAAGACATCAAAATTAAAATAATCTCATAAATCTCTTCATTTAAAAGACTTATTAGAATACAGATAGAGGCAGAAAACAGCTGCCCTGCAGACTAAAGCAGTAAATTATGACTATTTTAACTTTTTTTTCATTTTCATCATTGAAATTTTCCTCACAGAATTATTGCAGTAGCATAAAAGGACCAACTGGCCCTATATTTAACATGTGAATAGTGAATTATTTTTCAGTGGACTTCACAACAGATAAGCTGTATATTCTTTCAAATGTCAGCAGACTACGGGATTGTTTCCAGACAAAAGAGGTGGGGAGAGTTTTCAGAAATCAGTATTGCATGGAAAACTATAGAATTAATCAGCAATTCATTCTCTTCAACACAACAGCAGCAAGCCGCTGCAGCAATTGTGACTCCAGCACACCAAACTCCTCCCACACACTCTTTGCTATTATTTTTCACAGAAGCCCAAAGTTACGTGTCTTTAAATACGAGCAGGCTGACTTGTATAGTGCCGAGCATGTACCAGGTGCCTTTTTAGGATGCTTAAAACAGTCTTAAGACACTACATCTCATCAAGATTTAGGCTTCTCTTCAAAGCCAAGAAGAGTCTTCCTCTTACTGGATAGCAATGAGAATGGTACAAGAAGATTCGAGAGCATAAAGGGGGAAAAAAAAAATCAGCCACGTGATGCAGTGGAATTTGTTTAGTGTGTTTCCTTATCGATGGTTAATATTCACCTTTTAAAAATGAAAGACAAAATATACTTTTCAGCAAGTGCCCTTGCTCCTCAGACCATCATTTGTTAGCCTTGATGATATCAGAGCTTTCCTCAGAGTACAATTAAACAATGATTCTGATTGCTCCTCAAACCAGCTCAATCCAGGGAGAAGGCAAAGAAAAACCTGAGGGAAGGAGATCTCAAGTCATTTATCCCTCATCTCATCTGTTCTCTAGTAGTATGATCTTTGCACAGCCAGGCTGCTGTTATCCAAGCAGATTACAGCAGGAAGTGCTAAGGATGCATAAAACCAGGGAAACGAACAACAACAACGACAAAGCTACCAAGGGGGAAGGGAGGGGAAGAAGTTAAATCAAGAGGATAAAGAGTGTTCCCAGATAGCCATTTGCTGGTTTTGCTTCACTGCAAATTGTATCATATGACATTATAAACCACTTTTCCTGACAGCAATGTGCATTACTGTGCACTTTAACTTCCTTCCTGCTTACAAGAGATAAGATTAGTAAATGTTTGCTTTATTAACAACAAGTTGAAATGCTATTAAACCAACTTAATTGATGGTACAGTTGCATGGAGTCTGCTTCTTGTTTATATATTTCTAAACTTACACCTGCAACAGCAGTTAACTTCTCTCCAAAACAAACACATCCGCTGCTCTAATTCCATATACTTTCTTCCAACACCGATGCCTGTTCAGATTGTGCACAGCTCCTTAGCTAAAACTCCAACAAGGATAAACAGAAGTGCTGAAGGATAAAAACTCCACGTATTTTATTCATTTTTCTCACTGCTAGATTGCCATTATGGTTGACCAGTGAGTTCCATCTTCTGGGCTTCAAATAACACAAGTAGTCAGTCAGAAGGCACAGTTCTAAACCCAGTGAGCTAGCACATCACTGATAAAAAAAAAAAACACTTCTGCCCCTCTTTTACTGTAGCCTAAGGTCAGCTTCCTCATGAGTGGCTCTGGATGCTTCTGTTACCTTCCCTGCGAAATGCTTGTGGCGGAAGAACACTGTGTGTTGCACAGCTGCTTCAGTAAACTGCTGATAATGGCAAGCTCAAACGTACATCACTAAGAGCACACCAGCTCTCCACTGGAAACCCAGAGAAGAGGAATTCTCTACTGGGAACCGAAAAACTTTTTTAATTTAACTGCCAACATAAACTGTAAAGGATAACAGTGCTGCTCATCTGACAGGGTTCTTGTTCCAGTTTGTTGCTTCCCTCATTCGTACGTCTGAACCAAACTAATCATTGTTATTTACAGCAAATAACACACAATTGAAAAGTTAATCTGCTTAAAAAAAAAAAAAAAAAAAAAAAAACAAAAAAAAAAACACAAAGCAAGTCAATTATACAAATTTCTAAGTGTACTCACTTAACATAAATACACTACATAAATTGCAAGCCAGATCTTATTTAGTTAGCAATACCTTGACAAGCAACATTATTACACCCTTAATTTATTTTGTCTTCCATTGATCAGCCTCTTATCCAATTATTTTAAGAATATAATGATTAGTACACAAAAGTCAAGATAGTAAAAGACTAACTGAAATTCAGTCTTTCCTTAATAAAATTCATCAAAACCTGTTTTTTATTCAAAGCTAATGATCATATGCAATCTAACAGAGTCTGCAGAAAGGCAGCCAGTAATTATGCTTCCTTACAACATTTTTTTCTTTTAACAACTTTGACATAACAAATTTGGATGTCTGCTGGAATCATATCAAAATTTGTAGTCATATGACTGTCAGTTCTATTATGCTAGGCAACATGATGGGGGGTGTTCTGACTGGTCCGTAAGAAATTTATTCTGATTACCCAGTATTATTTTACATTTCTATCACATGGTGTCTGCCTGGTATACTTTCAGAGTGAAAGATGAGTTTTTATTTTGGGCTTCAAATGTCAGGAGAAAAAAACCCATAGTAGTATTTCTCATGACTTACAAGATGAAGTGACAGAAATCACTTGATGTAGCAAATTGTAAGTCCAAAGGATTTACAGAGCTAGATCCTCTGTAACCCAGGGTAGCCTCATTCACATCAACAAAAAATACTGCCCAAGAGTTTGATGCTCCATCGTCTCATACACTACCAGAGTTCCACAGGAACTAAACTTCAGTGTTAGCAAAATGCTTCCATCCCTCTTTGTTATGAAGGAGAAAGCCAGAACTGGATACCCATGTCCAATCCTTAGCATCCACTAAAAATGAAATACACTTTCTTCATGGGCCTGTGAAGCCACCTTGTCATCCACTTGTATACCCTGCTCCAGTGAATGGGAAATCCATCAGAGTAGCAATGGCCATAGCAGTGATGGCTGAGCAAGAGAACTCCCAGGCATAAAGAATCACTTTTTTCTTTTTAAACTAAAATCTGAAATGCAATTGTGCTATATAAATAGTACTATATGTACACACACACAAAAAAATTCTCTTTATATATATATATATGTATACACATACAACTAAACACACACTCACACACAAAGACACACTTTTACATACACCCAGTGGAGTGCAGCCTGTAGAAGACTAAAGGATGGTGGTGTCCACTGTCAGGCTTCTGCTGCAGGAAGACAGAAGCTGTCTGTAAAAGAGAACGTGAAGATATTTGCTAACATTACACATCCTTTCTGTAAGGCACAACTCTGCAAACAGTTTAAAGTCTGCACACTGTTAAACCCTTATCCCTGAAGATGCCGTGAACATTCCAATTAATTTTAGACTGTATTTAGTAACTTGAATACATTAGGTAAGCAGCCATCACAACATCCTGCAGTTGTCACAACATCCTACAGACACAGCTCCAGAGCACATAAAATGAAGACTCACCCTTAGATACAAGGTGCAAGGAATGCTGCAGGTAAACCCACCTTCAGCTGTGAATTACCAGGGTCTGAAGGTGTGCACCTAGAGATTCTTGGAGACAAAAGGAGAAATAGAAGGGACCTGTGTTCCCAGTCCAGCCCTCGTGTTGCTTCCCACCGACAAGTGCTTCTTGTGATGAAGGGTCACTACGGCTGCTCAGAGACATGTCTGCACACTCAGTGCTCCTAACCAGAGGCAGTGAGTGCAGACACCTTAGGTTTCCACAAGGCTTCCATGACCACCCTCTCAGAGAGAATCAACAGGATGGGTCATTCTGAAGCTGGCACCACGTAGCAGCCACGATCTTCAGGGAATTTGCAGTGGTATACATTCATTTACCAGAGTATCCTCCTTCTCAGCTGCGTTCTCTGTTGCATTGCTTAAAACCGTGGCATACAAAACCAGCGCTCAACTAACATACTCTAACCATACACCCAGCCCAGCTGCTGTTAGCAGCATTTTATTTACCTCCACTTTTGTGTCTATTGGGACCTTACATTGCCTGTTGGCTTGACTTCTCCAATTTTTCTGTTTTTAAAAGAAACCATACTAGGAAAAACACACTGGAGGGCCAATCTGGGAAAACAGGAAGATCCCAGATGGTGTTAGTTGTCAAAGCTTCACTTCAGTGTCATGACAACTCCTAGCAGCCGAGGGCCCGCTCCACTCCATTTCAGCACGTTGAATATTATGTTACTTTTAACGAAGATTTGCTGGACCCACATTTGCCCCCCAGCTTCAGCAGTGAAGCTTTGATTTAGCTTAACATATCTGTGAGGCTGAAATTCCTGGTTATCCAAACTCCTGATTATCTTCTGGTTCAGGACACTCCCATGAGACCCTCAGATAACCACGTTTGCCCTGTATAACACAGCAGTCCTATAACCACATTATAATGCAGTTTTGTCTCACCTATAAAGGTCAGGGCCATAATACAATTTAGCAGTGAGGGTAAAATATGATTTACTTCCATCCACAGGCAAGACCAAATCATGTTATAACGTTGAGGGTAGGGGAAAAACTATCAGGTTACAGCACAATCCTCCAAAGTCATTTTGCCTGTTACAACCATAAACTCGGTGTTAGCAGCTGATAGCAGAGGGAGCACAGTACTTAAGCAGGCTATCACAGTTCCTGGGAAAAATATAACTCCACACACCGTTAAGGGAAACCATAATTTCTACTGCTGATAGTACACAGAGTAGCCAAGACCTCTGCAAGTCCCATCTATTGAAATCAATGAAGCCAGAAGAGGCATGGAGGTCATTAATTAATTGTTTCTGTGTAATAGTTCGTGATCTCGCAACTACCGACATAAATATTCATTTCACTCCTGGGCACTCCAACCCAAACCACTAAGACCTCCTATAGAGAGAGCACGTGCCAGAAGATCACAGAGAACCTTCCTGGAGCATTTACCACTTCACCTGCTTTTAATTGGTAGAAGGTCCCACTGGGCAATTGCCAGGTAAGCTCAAGCTCCAGATGCCTCCAATCTACCCAAGGACTGGACTCGAACAACACAAAGCATAGAAATCAATTCCCATGCCGCCTCGCGGCTCTACCATGCCAGGCAATTCCCAGTTAGGGCCAAGGTCTAACTGCATATTCATACCTACCGTTCCTCTTTGGAGAATTTTCAAAAGAAAAAGGCAGCAAATTCTGTATCTGAAACTAGCCTGATGTACTGAATGGTCTTCTGACTGTTTTCACAGAGTTATGCGCCACCAGCTTAAGCTTCATGGACAGTGTGCTTAGTCACGTTCTTGCTGTTATGTCTGATTTTTTAAAAAATACTTAGCTCTGTGGTCAATCTGAGCTCTCAGTTCAGCTGCCTAAGCCAAGGCATCTGACAGTGTCTACACAAGGCTGGATCTACCCTCCAGACCAGCAAGTAGAGGCTGCTCTAGTGTGTATCAAATGGCATTAGCCACCTCAGTTCAGGCGACTGAACGACGGCTTGGTGTTCCCATTAAACACTGAGCTTCTCCAGCAGAGTTTTAGAATTCTGCAAGCCACACTAAAGATGTTAACAGGAGAGGAGACAAATTTCATTAATACTTTTAAACGGTACTCCTCTGACCTAGGAGCAAGGCTAACACAAAGACAAATTAAAAAGAGTTTCAACCCCAGATTTCAAAATGGGAGGAAAATTTCTCTTTCTGCCTTAAGGTCTCACTACAATATTTTTCTTGACCTTTGAAAAGTATATATACAGATTGTTAGATAGTACTGCACTTAGCTATGCTAAAGTACAGAAGTGAAATAAAAATATTGACCTAAAAACCAACAAACTTATTGTTGCTCAAAAATCTGTTTGGATGGGTGGTACAGAACATAACGATGTGAACAACACTCCAACCACGCAGGCAGCCACTTGCAGTTAGGAGACTAAGCCTGTTCTGCTATCAGTTTGTAACCCTAAGCACGTCATTTAACTCACCCGCGCCTCAGTTTCCTCATCAGTAAGTGACAAAACCTTCTCAGATGTGCACAGCACTTTGATCAGCGGTTGGCTACACACTCTGAAACCACAGGGACCCATCCTGCAAGATACGCTCAAGACACAGGGGCCACGTAATTAAGTAGATACATACTGAGCTACATGGGCTCTTCAGGGTGTGCAGAAAAAAGCGCTTAGTTTTTAGTTTTCTTTTTTGTTTTTAAAAAGCTTGCATATTCCCTAACAATAATTGTATGCAGCTAATTAGTATTTATTCTAAAATACATAAAACAACAAAGAGTTGTAAAGATCTTAACAAAAGTTACTTAAGATGTAATTGTAACAAAGTTCTTCCTACACACAAAAGAAGTAACTGTCAGTGAATGTTTGGTAACTTTGACATGAAAAAAGGGGAGAGATAAAGCGCTTTTATGCAAATTTGATTTCCTTATAATAATCTAGAGCTATTCTGCTAGAAGGAATTATCTCTGCAGGCTGGCAGCTGCAGTAGGCAGTGAATTAAAAATGGTTCTGTATATGGGAAAATCTGTTCTATAATCAGTGCTATTCTTAGAGAGGACATCAATCTCACCAGCTCCCACGATGCTCTCTTCGTGTGAATGACATACCAGTATGATGTAGAAACTCCCATTACATCACTGACATTGATTTCCTGAGCACAAGGAGTATACCACTAGCACACGGGAAAACTGCTCCAGGACTGAGCATATGATTTTGTATTTTACCTTTAAAAATCCACAGCAATAAGTGACCTTATAAAAAAAAAACTTTCAACAATGATTCATCCAACTGGACTTGAAATGAACTGCACATTCTCACTGCAAGGCTCCCACTTCTGCTTGCTCTTTTTATACTATAAGCTCTGCACCCAGGCCACAAAACCTCAGGATAGTAGATATTGCGTGAGTTTTCTTTGAACACTAAAAAGGCACATGGGACAGGAAAGTATTTTAAGAAGTGACCACTGCTGTTCTACACATAAAATGTCACTGTCATTAATGATGAAGCTGTGTGATTAAAAAAAAAAAAAAACACCCACAAAACACTACCGCACATCTATGCCACGTAGACTGTAGTTCAGGCTTAACTTCCATGCCCAATGGAGCTCAACAGGACTTAGTCTCACTGTCAAATCAAAGGGAGTGACGTCGTAAATAAATCAACAACACCTCTTATGCACAAACCCGTGATTCCCAGCTACGTCCAGCTTCAGTATGTCCTCAGGAATCTTTGTCCTCATGCTTCCCACGTACAGTAATCCTTCTTCTGCTATGTCACAGGCACTGTAAACCATCTTGGCTTGAGTGATGGATTTGAAAATTAAACAACCTAGGGGGCTCACTGTTTTTAAAAATCATTTTATATATCATTTTAAAATAACTTTAGGTAACCTGACATGAATGCCAAGCCACTGGATTTATTAATTCAAGATTTACTCTCCTATGTTACAGTTCCCCTTACAAAGTGACTTGCAGGAATGTATAAACTGCGCTGAAAAAAAAAAAACTCACTACAAAACAAATTTTACAAATGCCAGAATCTCTCCAATTCATGGGAGTTATTCAGATATTTATACCTTTAACACTTGCACGAGGCACAACATTCTCCAAAACAGAAGGTGCCTTTTCTTTAAAAGATTAAATTTCCTCAGAGACTGAATAAGCACACCTTAACCAGAGAAACAAAATTTGATGTTGCTCATTAGCACTCAAAAAAGGCTTCCAAAAAATCATGACCCCCTCCTCTTGCATCATCAAACTGCCTGACAACTCTGTGGGGTTAATCTAAAAGACAGCTGCAACCATTTTGCTCATTTCTTTCAGTGGATAAACTGCAAATTGCATTTGAAAATAAAATAAGTTATTTCTAACCTTTCAGCTGGCAGCCAGTGTCTTGGTAAAAAAGGACATAACTTATGACAGTGAGGATGTGTGGCTACTTTCCAGAGGCTGTAAACCAGTTTCTAGCCTGCTTTAATACTAACTTAACAATCAAAGAGTTTCACTGCTTAAATAAAGGTTAAAATAAAATGCAAGTGTTTGAGTGAAGTTGGTCCCTGGATTGTTATCCGCAGCTCAGCGGTTCCTAGCCGCTCTTGCAACACGTAGGTAGCAGCAGTATTTTATTTCCCACACTTGGAATGCTGTGCTCCTCTTTCCTTCTGGCCCTGAGGTCTCTTAATGGGAAAAAGCCTTTGTGCAATAGAGGAAGCACCACGTGTCAGCTCAACTAAACTCAGGTCAGTCAGGAAGCATCAGGATTTGCTGATCCCAAAGGATCCATTGCAGGCTGGAGAAATCCACACAGATGTTCCCTTCTACTTTTTCATAAGTCCAGCCCTAAAAGAAAAAAGCTGCTTCTGCAGGATCCATGCTCTTTTAACAACTCTACCACGATAAAATTACAACAAAATTTGTCTACTTACAGAGAGAGGACAGAAAATTTAACACCTCTAACCCCATTAGGCTGAAGTCTGCTCTTCATCATGTTTAGAAGTTGGGGCCCAAAACTGATGTACAAGGCATACTCTTAAAAAAATCATTCTTCGCTTCTAATACTGCCTCAAACCTACAGTTGTCTACAGAAGGATGAGAGAGAAAATCAGGTCACTGAACTGCAACATCTTGCAAAAGGATATAAACTGTGCCCTTTCCATGGCCGAGAGCATGGCTGTGCAACAGTAACAGCTTGCCCTGTGGCTAGCACAGCACTCTGCCCCAGACTTCAGTACAGAGATCTGTGCTGCTGCAAGGGCCGCAGAGCAACCGACCCCCCGGCTATGGCAGGGACCGAGGCTGGGCAAGGCAGATGAGGCCAGTGTTGTTGGCCCCACTCATAGGCACCTTATGGACCTCAGCCACATGAAGATTTTAGTAATGCAGCCCGTAGAATGGGCATCCTCTTTTATCACACAGGAAAGAGGATGGCTTCATCAGTGAAAGAGTGGCATGGGTGGCCACATCATAATCATCTTTTGAGTTTAAACTGCATTCCCATGACAGTAAATTTCTCTATATTTCCTCACAGAAGAGGCATAGCCAATTTTCAGCTTCTCTTTTTGCAGCATTTAGTTTCCATGCTGAATCTGTTCTTCCTCTAACACAGTGATAGCAGCATGGAGGACAAATCACTCCACCCCAGTGAACTAAAATTCAGTGGTCAACAGGTAATTTCTCTATATACCATTTGTAACATAGTAAGACCTTAGATACAAAGGCTAAACTTAGCGAGGGTCTACTGACCTGATTTAATTGGATACAACACAGTACTTTTATTACCTAAAGTGTCTATGGGGAATGCAGCCCCCTTTAATTTATAGCAGGAATCCTGTAGCAATCCTTTAATTGTCAAATGAAGACCTGCTGAGCTGCATAACCTGTATTTTTAATTAACTAAGTTTCGTCACCTACATCCTTACTGCTTGAAGATGCACTTCTACACATGAATAACATTACCACAATCCTGTCTGTGATGTTAATGATAAAATGTTCTCACCTGCCTTTTGCTCCTCTGAGCTCTGGAAAGCTTACCTAGCTGAGTGAATTGACTTCATTTCAGCTTTTAGGTCATCACCAGAACTTCTAGCCAAGCCAAAATCAGTTACCTCTATGCAAGCCCACAACAGGTTGAATGGAACTGTCTGCTCAACAACCTTACTAACTGAGAAGAAATGCTAAAGAGAACAAGACCAAGTTTCATTTGCCAAATTCAACATTAAAAAAAAATACTATTGTAAATGAAGTAGTTGTTGTATACAACTCATTGGGACAATAAGCAAGAAAACAGATTTATTTATAGAGTATTACTCTTCTGAAGTCACCATAAAAATGATTGAAATTTTTGCTGCATTAGATGAGTAATTTCCAGTCTTTTCCATCCCGCTAAGATGCAGTCTGAGATTTTCTACTCAGAAGCACAGGAAAAGTACAGAAGTCACACACCAGCACCATCTAAGATTATCTGAAGGAGAAGTCGTGAGGCCAGTTCAAAGCCTTGGGACTCATGTAATAGATAGTCCACAAAAATTCACCTAGTAATTCCTGCAGAAAGCCTTTACCTTCTAAGTTACTTGCAGGGTTACCTTTTAGAAAGACATTTTGTCTTGATTTAAAGAAGTCAGCTGACACTGAAGTTGCCACCTGATGAAGCAATTAGATTTGCTGAAAAATTGGTATGGAAAAATATGGCAAAAGCAGTTAAGTTTTCTAAACTCAGCTACTACCCACTAGATGTTAAGAGCTACATCTTTGTTTCCAGACTGAAGAAGTCCTTCAAATTAGACACCCTCTCCTGATGCAAGGACAGACTTGGAGAAATTAACTTCTAAGTTGACAGAGAGGCATCCACACCAAGTAATTTTGGATTTTGTAGGTGATTTTAATTTAATATATGCAGCATCAACAGCCAGCCTCTCTACTCACTTTTGACACTGGTACTTCAAGTAAATTCTGGTCTAGGTACAGGCACAAAAGCATACTGCCCATGCTGGCCTTGCATTTTCCCTTTTATTTCTTACCTGTGGCAGTTAGTTTCAGCTTCAAAAGCAGTCACACTTATATTTATTTATTTTAAAAGAGAGAGCTTCAATGAGTGCCTGAGGAGAGAAATGATGGCATATACTACCCAGCCAACCTTCACCTATGAAGTAAAGTTTTCATCCAGTTCTTCCAGCAAGTTGCTACAAAATAAAGGCGTTCCTTTGCTGAGAAACTGGAGATGCACTTTCTCTCCTTGGTGTCTTAAGGTTTCAGTGATTCAAATATAGCAGACCACAGTTGGCTCACACCAATCCAGCCAAAACTGGTTTGGTGATGCCTCTCTCTCAACTACATGCTCGATGTTTTCATCACGTGAGAAAACACTTAATATTCCAGCTGCTATTTGTCACAATGTTCATGATGACATCCTCTAAAGCAGCACCGTACAAGCTAAATTTACAGACCTTGGCCACCTACAGCTACTTCAGACTCCCAGCCCAAACTCTGCACCGGCGGGCGTTGCACCGTGGCGGCACAGTGACACCTAGTGCCCGGTGCCCCCGCGGGCTCCGCTCCCCAGCTGTGCGGGGGGACACATCTGGGCACCAAGCGCCGGTCCTCCAACCCCTCACCGCCGCTCCAAGTAACTTCTGCAGGAGACGTCCCAAACGGCTCACGCGCAGGATGACAGAGGAGAGGAGCCAGCACCTCCACGGAAGCCCCCCGAGCCCGCAGGGGTGGCAGAGGGAGGCAGTGCCTCTCCCAGCTTGGCCGTTTACACACTCCCGTGTTCCCACCGTGTAGCTGCAGCTGGGTAAAATATCTTTAAAAACACAAAGGTTACAAAGGGACCTTGGTATTTCATATTTCTATGAAGTACTCAATCTATATTTCATGTTGGAAATGTCACCAATCTTTGTGATTGAACTACACCCTTGGACTTCACAGAAGACTGCCGATTGCTCCACGTCTGTACGCCCGGCTCGCCAAAACTACAAGACAACAATAATTTGCTGAAAACCACAGACCCTTCGCTTGAAAACAGACTATTTCAATAAAATGTAACAACTTTGAATAGGATCTGTACTATAGATAATTATGCTATATTTTAAAAAGGTTGAGCTATGGCATGCATTTTTTTTAATTAAAGTTTAACACACATTAACATTTCTAGATGAAAACCTGCCATTCTGAGAACAGCTTTAAATTCTGCTTTGATTATTTTTTTTTTCCAGAGCACTGAAGCTATCATATAACTGAATAAAAAGGACTAACGATGTCAGATTCTTTGGTAATTAAATTTTTGTCCTACTGCAGATATAGGAAATTCTATCAGCATTATCTTGACAGGCATGTCAACTCTTCTGAAAAAATTCCTAACCATTTTTTATAAGCTTTATTGCAGTTTCGCATTTTTTTTGTATTTGATACACAAGCTGTACAATACAAGTTGTACTTTACAAAATTAAACATAACATGAAGTTAGTTGTTAGCACTATGAAGTAACAATAGCTTTGTCAGTATAAAAGGAGCATAAACTGTCAGATAATTGGGTTAGATTTCCTACAGTATCTTTATTGTCTCAGTTCTACAACACCACTGCACAACTGTTACCTTCTTTGCAGCTTTAGTATGAATTGCAAAGTTATATGAATCGTAAGTGTCTCAGAGAGGTATCATAACTTCCACAATATCAAAAAAAAAAGTAATCTGGGAACTGCAAGGAGTCAGAAAAAAACAAAAAACTAAAAATCTTTTATAATTTGTAAACGATTAAGTAGGCATCCCTGCTACCCTAATGCACGGTATTAAGTATTAAGGCAATCTAATAAAAATTGGTCAGCAGGACTGAAGCATATCTTTAGCTTGATCATTACAGTAAGGGAAAAACATAGACAGAAGGTTTTCAGGAGTTGTTATATATTGCATTTTTTTCCCTTAAAATTCAACAACCTTCCCCTCTTTTTTGTCTTACCAGGAAGAGGAGAAACATAGCGTCTTTTTTTCACTAATTTAACAAAGATCCTAGCAATCCACAGAGAACAGAAAGGGAGTAAAATCTTAAAATTGTGAAGCTAAAGGATTGCCAGAGGATTCCAGGATCAAAACTAAGAAAAAACAAAACAAGGTGTATCTCGATGTCTCTGTGACTCTTGAGCGATACCAACACTATTTCCATGCACGCAAGTGGAAAGAAAGCAGGGACTGAACGTGGCAAACTTGAAGCTAAAAAAACAGATGGTTTGGATTGCCAGCACACAAAGACTACTTCACCCGCTGAAGCTACTCTCAAGCCAGAGAAGTACCTCTGAAAATAAAAGTCAATGTCAGTTTTAGCACCCAACCCCATCTGAGTATGTGACAAGCGCAAGGGAGATTTGCCATAAAAACATAATTTGAGTATCATCTCTCATCATTCAATACAATTTTTCGACTCTTTCAAAACTGCATTGAAAAATCTATATAATGTGTGCTTAGATTAATGAACTGTTTGAATCTGGATCAATATGTACTCAAAGATTTGAACTGTTGACACCTGCTGGATACAGCTATAAGAATGCTTCATTCAGCTTATAGCCAATCAGTATGTTGTAACTACAGGGGTTCCACTTAATAAACAAGCAATCTGATATATGACCTCTGCAGATTAATTTCCTGAGAGCAAGTAAATAATCTGGATTCAAAATTTCCATGATTATACATATAATTACAGTATCACTTACCAATTAACACATTGATTTAAATCTTCTTGGGATTATGTACTTAAGTATAAAATAGGTGATTCAACCATCACTCAAATACTAAGCATCTCTTTAAGATGGCAGAATCATGAGCCACAGAGCACTATGCATCTCATTTCTCTTGTGGAAGAGAAATGTATTACAGTAATAGAGATTATGAGAGATACATCATAATTACCTGTACTATGGCTAGCTGGGGCTATTATGTAGTAGCTGGACCACACTGATAAACAACGTGAAATTGCTCTTCTTTTGCAGTGGGAGCAAAGCCTTTCATACACTGTAGTTCATCTAAGTCTCCCACTGTCCTTTACTTAATAATAAAGCTGAGTATGGGTTTGGACTTTGGGTTTTTATTTTACACGCACGCAGACCAACCTGGCCACAGTTACCAGTTGTCTAGCAGATATATAACCAAACAGATATTCGTGACCTTTTACTGCTACACTTTTAACAAGGGCAATAATTAATGCAGATTTATGTTATACAGTAGTTCTTGACAAAATTGCCCATTATAAACATTAATATAGCTTTCCGTACAGCAGCAGCACTGCAGTATGGAGACAAATGAAAATCACTACACAACTCCCCTGCAGATCTTATTAAGTTAAAATATTAATTCAGGGTGTCAAATAAAGGCAAGGATGTGTATCCAAGAGACCGTGATTCTAAGGTGTATTTCTTGTCACATTTTGTTTTTTAATATTAAGATCTTTTATCCACTCTTCAGCTATGTATCTATCATTTCACGCTTATACCTTGAGGGGGAAAAAGAATTCACATCTGGAAGCAAATCATTATGTTCTTCCATTTTTCCCTTATCTCTGTTTCGTGAGTAATCCTTTCACATAGAAAATTAGAATACATAATAAACAGCCAAATTTCAGCACATGATATTGCTCACAGTTTTAAAACTGCAAAGCAGTGATAAGTAACTTCCAGAAACAAATTTTGAAGATCTGATAAAATAAGTGTACAATACTTAAGAAAAAATAGTTATAGAAATACCAAAAAAAAGCATTGCAGCTTTAAAATGTTTTATTTTCAGACAGAGCTTTCAATACTATGAATATTTTGTATAACTAAGTCACAAATAACTGACTGCTAAAAATTATTTTTAAAAATTAGTTTGAATATTTCTTTTGTATCTTAAGATATCTCCAAAAGGCGCATCAGTAGTTAAAGTTGTAACATCACATAAAGTTTCCTTTTTTGCTATAACTTTTTTGCAATACACAAATAAATACTGCAGTGGATACATGTACACTCTCCTGAAGCACACACATATGCAACAAAGCCATAAAACCATCCTCTGTGTCAACCACCGTAATCCAGCTCAGGAGAGACTTGGAGGGTGTTGCCAGCAGCTCTTCAGTAAAATGGGAAACCAAAACCAGTAAAACCCCAACTCCCAATAGCAATATCGTATAGTTTCCTCCAGCATTAACTATCAGGTAACGACGAGTAGAGACTCTAAGCTGGCTGTCACAGCCCAGGCCTGGGATGCTGCTCACAGCAGCTCCATAGCCGAGGAGCGGGTGACACCCTCTCGCCACACGCACTCTCACTGTTACGCAGCCAGCTGGCACCTACCCACCCCTCCTGCTCCCACGCCAGCCCACCAGGCAACTCTAGCATGACCTAAAAAATATATACCTTGACTAGCAGTGCTGCACGGCCAGAGAAGGTACCAAGTCATGTATGCTGATGCAATTTTAAGATGACCCATGTTGTATGGATGTTGGCAGGCTCACTTCCCATATCCCTCAAGAGGCCCAACGGCCCCTTGCAGTTGCATACTTCACTGTTCAGCCACTCAGCAGAACTCCTCACTGCTGCTTCCCCAGCAGTATTTTGGTACTGGGACCGGTGCTGTTTAACACCTCTGTCTGTGACATGGACAGTGGGACTGAGTACACCCCTCAGCAAGTCTGTGGACAACACCAAGCTGTGTGGTGCAGTTAAGATGCTGAAGAGTCATGGAAACCTCTTGAAGTTCAAGATGGCCAAGTGCAAGGCTCTGAGCAACCCCAAGCACACATACAGGCTGCAGGATGAGTGGATTGAGCGCAGACCTGAGCAGAAGGGCTTGGGGGTGTTGTCTGATGAGAAGCATTGACCCAACAGTGTGCACCAGCAGCCCAAAAAGCCAATCACATCACACCAAAAGAAGTGTGGCTAGCAGGTGGAGAGAGGTGATTCTGCTCCTCTGCTCTTGTAAGACCCTCAGCTGGAGTACTCTGTCCAGCTCTGCAGCCTCCTACCTAAGAAGGACGTGGACCTGTTGAGCGAGTCCAGAGGAGGGCCACAAAGATCATCAGAGGGCTGGAGCACCTCCTTTATGAAGACAGGCTGAGAGATTTGGGGTTTTCAGTCTGGAGAAGGCTCTGAGGAGACATTATTTCAGCCTCCCAGTACCTAAAGGGGACCTACAAGACAGCTGGGAAGGGACTTTTTACAAGGCCTTGTAGTGATAGGATCATGGGTTAATGGCTTTAAACTGAAAGAAGGTAGATTTAGATTAGATATAAGGAAGAAATACTTCACCATGAGGGTGGTGAGACACTGGAATAGGTTGCCTAGAGAGGCTGTGGATGCCTCAACCCTAGAAATGTTCAAGGACAGGCTGCACGGCACTTTGAGCAACCTGGTCTAGTGGAAGGTGTCCCTGCTCTCATCAGGAGTCTGGAACTAGATGATCCTTAGGGTCCCTTCCAAAATAAACCACAGTTCTACACAGAATTCTACAATTCTATGAACTGCAGCCTCTCAGAAGGAGCACATTATCTTGATAAAGATCAGATCCACTCATATAAAAAATGTGAGATGTTTAGTCTTTCCACTGCCTGTGAAGTTTAACAGACCAACACTAAAGTGCTTGTAAAGGCCCTAATAGGATGATCTCTGATCATGAATTAATCTCCTGGTTGCTATTACAGGAGCCAAAAAAGAGCTAAAGAAAAAAGAATTAAACTATTTCGGACACTGAAATCCAAGAGATTCACATTGAATTCCTAGCTCTGACAGACTCAGTGCTATGTCTACAACACTATGCCATCCTCTGCAGAGACAAATCAGCCTAATTCTAAACTGCAAAGTCCTACATATCCACCTGGTGCAATCAGTATGTTGATGTAATTAAACCGCCTCCACAAGTAAGCAGCAGTTCAGAGGTGTCAGCACGCATTTCACTCTGCCACGCAGACATATGCAACTCATGACACTAATCTATTCCATCCACACCAAGACACAAGATGTATCATAACTGCACATGCACTGGTATTTGGGAGGACCTCAGCTAAAATACCTGCATAACCTCAGTGGCACAAAATTTGAGTTAAGATGCAAATTCCTAGAAAAGCATTGTATACAGCTCAGATTCACAGGACCTGTAAGCTCAGGGTGGACTCAAGCAGCAAACCCAAATTTTGCTCATTTAAAAGTTAGGATATCAGCACTCAATTTATCACATCCCTATGTAGAGGGTTCAGCACATTTCTGGGTCTTCCCCATAAACTCTCCAATCCTGCACAACGGTCAGCAAAGGAAAACAAAATGCACAGCTCTCTTCTTTACCTTCAGGCACAAGTTTCACCTGGAAGACAATTATTTACTCTGATAGCTGGCCACGTTAGGCACCCTGCTGCAAGTTTCTAAAAACCAACAACATGCCTACAATAGAGGTTTTAGCGTTTTTAATACAATTGTGCTTTCATAATGGTGTGAAGACAGGGGAAAAGGGATTCAGCAAGATTTCTGAATATCCAGACCAACAAAAAAATTCCTGTAAGGTTCTGAATTAGACAGATCTGTAAGATCTCTAGTTCTTATGATAGAAATTAGGAGACAGCAGATCAGCCACAAAAGAGTGAAATCTCTGGCAATCATCACAATAGGTTTTAAGTAAGTAGGGGCAAGTGTTAACCATGCAGCCAGAATCTCTTAACCCTGAGCAAAGAGACAATAGACGACATAGGACAGAGGAGACTCCTCCCCAACTGGAGTAGGTGTCATCCATCTCCAGGCATCATATCTGAACAACTTCTTTGGTGATAAGCAAGAAAAGAAGTTCACTGATAAGTCACATACATCTGACATTTTTGTTTATAGCTGTAAGACCAAGATGTAAAGGTCCTCATTATCACCATTTTGCATCTTCTTGAGTATCTTCAAGATCTTTAAGAACTCAAATAGACAACAGTACATTTTTACATGACTCTGTTGATTTAGCAGACTCAAAGACACAGCTCTCTTCTCACTTTAAAGCCTAAAACACAATGTTGAGGAACAGAGGCCAAACATTAAGGAAAAAAGGAAGAAGAATGCTTCAGATTATTGAAGCTGTAATCTATCACTCCACTCTTCTCCTCAGACAACAGATGCTCTTATCACTAGGTGCCAAGCAGCATTACCTCCACATGCCACCGTGAGCTCTTCTGGTTCACAGCATGCAAATGTTCCAGTAGCAGCCCAGTCCTGAAATCAGCCACTGCCTCCCCACTGCTAGGCTCCAAAAAGTGTAATGCTCCTCCCTAGGGCTTCTGCACATGCTGAGGAGCAAAGGAAATACCTAGTTTGAGCATGATCTGATAACAAAATGATATTAATGTGGTTCTTTAGACAAATAATGTCTGAAGGTGACAGGGGTAAATGACAGGTCAAGGTTTTTTAAAAACTTAAAACTGAAAATGAAAAAAAACACCAGCCACAAAGCTGTACAATAGCTACCGAGTGATCCATCCTCCGCTAACCCTCCTTGTTTACCCTACACATTCTTACTCCTTATTTGAGAGTCTTCAGTCACTGAATTCCACGGAAATCTGTGATTCCTCCAGCTATTCTCATCTCAAGATGCCAAGAACAGAACAAATGTTTTAGATCTGTGTTGTTCAACTGTGCACTGCTCCTGAAGGATACTCCTTGCATTTATACTCCCTGCTTACCTAACAGAGACTGGTAATTCTGCACACCTTAATGGTTACTGCTCTGTGAATGCTCAGTGTTTTCTTTCTTCTGGCTGCAACTGCCTGAATTCCCCCTCATTTTTAGCTGCACTCTCTGAACAGGGGAAAAGAACAACCAGAAGCCATTTACCCTCTCTATTTTTGTGTACAAGATGTGGTTGCACAACTTCAGAACTTCACTTCTGTTGGCCCAGCAATATGGCTTTATAAATGGCCCCATAAGGTTGTCTGCTCTTTGAGTATTTCAACAGAGTGCTCCCGGAATGCTCCGAGTCTTAATCATAACCAGTCTGACAAATAACAGGCCACACTGTCAAAACAACTCATTTCCCATTTGGGTACAAATGTGGGAATAAAAGTAGCTGCTGGATGCTAAACACTTTCGCAAATCCAGCCATTTAATTTAGGTGCCCAAACGGGAGCTGAGCTCTTTTAAAACCTGGCCAAATATATTCTTGAAAGGAAGAAATACAATGAAGCTGTGTAAAGTTCATCCCTTCTTCCAGAAGGAAAGGTCTGGCTTCTGCATGCCTGTGAATTTATGAGGAAAAACCCTTTCTCACCACCTGTTATTACAGGTCATGAACATTTCCAAAGCTCACACTGATACTTCTAACTACCTCTTTACAAGAATTACAGAATTACCTATTCAAACGTAATCAGAGAGAATGGCACACAGAATCTACAAAGTACACGTACAAATATGCGATCTGCATTTGCACTACAACTTCTCAAATGTTGCTCTTGCCTGTTTCTGGGGCTTTTTGCATCTCTCGAGCAGTCCACAAAACACAGCAATGGTTAAAACATTTTTTCCACACCCATTATTACAAAGCAGTTCACAATGGTGACCACAATAGCAGATAAACAAGGAAACAAAAGAACTGAAACAGAGAAAAACAGAATGGCTCAGTGATGAAAAATGCAAGCAAAATCAGAGTCATCGCTCTAGCTGCTGGACCACACAGCCCACTTTTCTGGAAATGTAGCCATTAAAAAGGCTTTTGATTCATGACAAATAGAATTCAGTGTGCCTAACAATTTTTCCAAACTTTCTGTACACATAAAACTTACTTTTTTGTTGAAGCTTCCTTCCGATATAAAGCATGAGTAGTTCAAACAGCAATTCCCCATTTTGTTCTCTTACTGTTGTGGGAAATCATGGGGTTTTTCTTGTTCTGGATTATTCCCATGAGAAGAAGCTCTACGGAACAATCAATTAATTCCCCATTTCATTTGTTGAAACAAGATACCAAGTTGCACTCTGATTGGGAACACAACACGGCTCTCTTTACAACCCAGAAGCAGTTTTACCAGCCAGGATGATCTGCCTCTTCCAAAGCTGGGCAAGCCACTGGGGCACTTCACATGTCACTAGAGCAAGAGAACTTTTATTGAAAAAGTGTGTTGGATAAAAGAAGGTAGCTAAAAAGGAGAATGATGCACACAGCCAAGAATTTTCCGATGCTTAAGGTGGAGCAGGCAGCCTATTTGCTCCCTAAAAAAAAGCTATTACACCTTTTTGTATATTTGCAAAAAGTACATTCACTCCCCTCACAGCCTTCTTCACAATCATCTTAAGCTCTCTTATTAAATAAACTACAGTTACCATCTACTTCTGAGCACATGGCTGATTCTTCAGACGACCCAATTTCTACTGCTGATACTCAAGAAGCTGTTAATTCTTTTTGTCTGGCAAAGCCCCAGTTCCCAAATAGCTTACTACTGATTTTTATAACACTTCTATTGACAAAATGACACAGAAGCAAGTTAGCTTGCATAATGACTCGTCAACCCACCTAGTCAGCCACCTATCCTCCAGCACAGCCTTGATGCACAGCATGGCCAGTCACATGCCAACATGTTGGAACGCCAGAAATGCTGAGTACATCCCCACTCCAAATGTTGCAGTAGCTTCACGGCATTGCTTGGTATGCAGGTACAGAAAGAACTGAAACACCTTCGCTATGTTAAAAAAGCTCAATTTAATGGCAAAGCTCATCTGAACCTCAGTCTCTTGGAATGGTTTTGCTTTAGATTTGTTATTAAAAGTATGGCAATAACCTAAATACTAGTCACCTCCCAGTAGGGAGAAACAGGACTTCATTTTAGCAAGGTCTGTTGCGATAGGACACGGGGTACTGGTTTTAAACTAAAAGAGGGCAGATTTAGAATAGATATAAGGGAGAAATTTTTTATGAGGGTGATGAAACACTGGCACAGGATGCCCAGAGAGGTGGTAGAAGCTCCATCCCTGGAAGCATTCAAGGTCAGGCTGGACAGGGCTCTAAGCAACCTGATCTACTTAAAGATGACCCTGCTGACTACAGGTGGGCTGGACTAGATGACCTTTAAAGTTCCCTTCCAACCCAAACCATTCTACAATTCTATGAAATGCTGCTCCACTACCATGGAATGCATTTCTACTAGATTATGTTTTACTGTATGGTAGTTTCTCATCAAAAAATTACACTGCACACCAGTCATTGCTACCAGTATCAGCTGTTCCATCCACAGACAACAGACAGCTCAAAGGACAACTGAGGTCTTCAACCTCCAGGTCACTGGTTCAACAAACAGGGCCAGGCAGCCAAAAATCATCTGTAAGCAGATCTGATCTATCTTTCTATTTTTTTGTAAAGTGTTATCAACATTTGAGATAGAATGCAGGGAAGTGCCTCCTGACTTTTGAAAGAGAAATCTGTGGGCTGAATAAAGGCTTTATTTCTCAAGCAGTTCCCCCAGAACAAGAACAACTTAAAAACAGTATGGAGAAACAACAATATTACTTAACAGCTGCTGAATGGACACAGACTTTGTAAGTAATCCCATGTACCTCTTCTAGTTGCAAAATTAAGGGAGATGAAAAAAAACAAATACTGATGATGATAAACCATCATCTGCTGTAGCAGATTCAAAAGGTTCTATGTTTCTTCTGCCTACATTTTTTTTTTGGCAAAGCAGTCTTTTGGCAGAAATCCTCTCAGATACACCGAAGTTATGAAAGTGTAAACTAACGTAACCACTGCTTCTGCTGGAAGGCTGAACAACTAGAAAATGGCTTGGTGCTGGAATTTCAGACTTGGCATCCAAAAAGTCTGTATAAGAAGCATGTTTTCCGCTAAATCACAAACCAAACCATTTGAAAATAAGCATTTGTAATTAACTGAAAGTCCCTGTTGTCAATTTAGTCAATGCACCAATATTCAGTGCATTTCTTAAAGCCACAGCTTCCTAACAAAAAGAGTCAAAAATTCAGTTTCACAATTAGCTTTTGATTAGCCCGGTTTTTGATCGCCATTGAATTTGCAGCTTTGAATGCCTCTTACTTGCAACAATCTTATGACTTCCATTTGCGGAAAGATCAACACAGCTTTTGTAGAAAGAAGTGTGCTTCTCATGTGTTAAGAGTTCTCTGAAGGAACTACTGAGCATGCAGCCATGAGAGATTGTTGTGATAAAGCCTACTTGGATTCAAGAAAATTCCCTAATTGATGCTCCTATGGGTGAAGATTGGAAGTGACCTGAAGGGGGACAGAAAAAAATAACGTAGGAAAACAAGAGGTTAGTTTTTTCAAAGGACAGATTCAGTGAGGTTCTGCAGGGACCTACTCTAGATTTGTAGATGTTGCTGTCCAGCATACTAGCAAACAATCCAGGAAAAGGGTGAAATGAACCTTATTTTGAGGTGAACCATCAAGGTTTGTTGATGTCACCAAGTTATTCAAGTAAATAAAAATAAAAACTATTTGATAAGAGTTACAGGTGACTAATAATATCATGACAAAATGACAGATTATATCCATTCTTAATAATTGTTTATAAGAGTTCTACATAATATACAAGTGGGTGGGATCTGAAATAGCTGACACCACACATGACAAATTTTGGGCTCCCAGTGGAAACCTTTAAGAAATCTAAGCTCTAGTCAAACATGCAACTGTCATTTCAGAAATTTTTAGGGGAAAAAAAAAAAAAAAGAAACACAGAAGAACATTACACCACAAGGTAAATGAGAGGTTCATCTGCATCTTGAACACTGTGCACAGGTATGGTTGCCTCTTCTCAGAGGAGACAACAGAACCAGGAAAACATGGAAGGACAACCAGCTTGACAAAAAGTACGGAAGAACAGCTGCCATGTGAGGAATGACTAAAAAGATAAGGGATCTTCAGCCTGGCAAAGAAGTAACAGGAGAGTTTATGATAAATGCCACAGATGCACAGAAAATCGCAAGTGAAGAATTAAATAAAGAATGACTTTTCAGCATTTCCTCCAAAAGAAAGAGAGGTCATCAAATGAAATTAACAGTACAAGGCTCAGAAGGAAAGTTTTACATTTCCTATAAAATGTAGCCAGGCTGCATCATCCATTGCCAGAGGATGAGGTTTATGTCCAAACTGTTCATGGGTTAAAAGTTCAATTGGATCAACACATGGAAAAAGAAAAAAAAAAGTTAAAAAATAAAGACATGCAGAACTGCTCAATTCAAAAACCTACATCTAAGACAGTCCTAGACAACCGGAAATGAGAATATACAGGTGAGGTACCAGAATGGGTTTCCCAAGTCTTACACTCCTTCCACCATTGACCTTTGCTATTGGTTATCAGCTGAAACAAGCTACTGGCTACAGAAACTGCTCCGGTCGAAGCCCTTATCGTCTTCCCTATGTCCTTCACTGAAGGGGTAACTTTTACAGAAGTAGTGGACAGTCTCTTCCAAAGTCCTAAAATTCAGCCAGCACCCCGGGACAGATGTCAATACCAAACCTGTTCTAGCTACTTCACCTACATCATAGTTCAACTGAACAGGAAGAGAGCTGATTGGAAGAAAATGTAGAGAAGAGACATGATAGAAGTAATTTCATTCTTTCCTCACTGGCAGTATTACATCAGCATAACATTAAATAGCTTCTTCTCCCAGGGGTTTTCCTTCCTTCTCCTAGGAAAACACCCCAAATAAGATTAAATTATTCTTCTGCAGCAACAGTACACTTGCAGTAGTTAGGATGTGATGTGATGTGATGTGATGTGATGTGATGTGATGTGATGTGATGTGATGTGATGTGATGTGATAGACATCAGGTTATTGCCAAATTTTTCTTTAGATTACTCCCTCAAAATCCTTATGGCAACATTTTGAAATTACATCATAAGTTGCACAACCAGAACAAGCATCTCATAAATTTCTACAACCCAGGCACTATAATAAGAGAATTTTTTTGCCATTTACCTCATTGCTTTGCCAATGGAATGCAGAATCACCATTAGTCTTTCCAGCATGCAGCAAATTTAGTTCCAGTGAATTGTTTCTTCCAGTTTCAGGTGTGTGCAGATAAGCTGTTTCCCTTGCAGCTCTCCTAAGGGGCATACTTACCTTTTTACTGAACAACTACAATCGGTGCAGATTTTAAGAACTTCTGCCAGAAGATGCCCAATATTAGTGCCACTTTAAAGAACGCTATTTAATCACCAGATATCAGGGCCATGCAGAACATGGTGCACAGGATTTAGCTATGCACAGACACAGTCTCACACCAATGTACCCTGATGTGGGCTGACTTTGTGGTTTTCCCTCGAGTATGAGCTCAAAATCCAAAAGTGCTGTAAGTCTAGGTGGCATAGAAGACAGCTTTTTGTTGCTCACAAGGTACAGAAGCATATTCTCAGAGCACCCATGGACAGACGAAATCTTTCACTGACCACAGAAAGGGGAGGGGGTGGGAAATTAGTATGTTTTGTGAATTAGATCCCAGGATCTTAACACAAGGCTGTATAAACCTTTACTGCGACTCTGCACAGCTACTTGTCTGCTAGCCTTTGTGACCAGACACTCCAATACTCACCACTATGTTTTCTGTGATCTGGAAGGAGTAAAGGATATCGCATCCCACCTGGCTCCACACCGTCAGTGCACCTTCATCTCACTTCCCTCAGCATCCTATATGGGTAACACAGGTAATCTTCACAACTGCTTCCTGTATTTCCCCAGATGGTATAGTTTAAGTGACAAAGAGAAGCTTTCCTAGTATGTCAGACTCCAGACAAAATTCTGAAGACCATCAGAAGTGATTGAGGAATCTAACAAGCCTTTCCAATAATGGCTTAGAATCCGAGAAGTTTAACTCTCATGAGAACTAAAGTCAGACGTGGGGGAGTCTCAAAACTCCTAGACATTTTTAAGATTATGGCCGCTTCTCCAGACACCAGTTTCACTCTTCCCTGTTCTCATATATTTGTCATCTGTTTGTTCTGCTACTTCTGCCATCCTCTTGTTTAACCAACCTAGTTATCTCTTTTCTTCACCCTTTTAAGGGAGACTCATCTCTTCACACATCTACCCTTTACTCCGTAACCCATGGAAGCCCGTGTATACAGCAAAAAGAAAAGATGGGATTTTGGATTCAAAGGCTTCTTTCTCCACGGTAGTAATGTTCTAAAGGCCATTGTTATGTTGTTCCTAGAGGAGTGGAGAGGATGCATGCAGTGGCAACGCGCCCTGCAGAGGGACACGCCGGTGCAGCGGGCCGGCACTCAGGCTGGCTGTGCATCTTGCTCCGCACCTCGGCGAGGCGCCAGCCTGGCTCCGCTTCCCTGCTCCTGCCAGAGCTGCCACCCTCTGCCCTCACTACACTTCAAACGTCACGGGCAGCACAACACTACAAAGCACAAAGCTATTATCCCCGGGTCCTGGCAAAGCCCAGCAATCTCCAAACAATCACAGGTTCAGATAATAGAGAGGCCCATGTCTGCAGGCTACAGAAGTTCGAAGCAGGGGTCTCCTGAGCCAGCACACAACTCACAGCGAGTTGGTGAGCTCTGCTACTCACTGACAGACAGGTTCTTTCCCTGAGGCCAGCTGGCTCAGAAGGAGGCAACAACAGTGATGCTCTAGGGCTTCAACACAGACATTCATGTAGGAGAGAGGTGGAAAAGACCTAGCAGGTCACAAAGTTCATTTATCTGCCAATGTAGGGAGAGATTTATGTGCCAAGAGTATAACCAGTACACCAACCTTTGAAGACTTGTATTTTCACATCAAACCTTAATGGTCAGCTCTGACATTTGGACAACTGAGGCATCTGGGCTAGACTGATTCAGATCAGAAAGATCTGACTCAGCAGAATAGGGAAATAACCACCACTTCCAAGTTAATACAGTAATTAGGCACTGTCAATACACTTTGCTCAATTCAAAAAAAAAAGCCAACTTACTCTACAGAGCAGAAAATCCCTAAGAAACTTAAGCAGGGAGATCTTTTTTCAACAAAATAAAGTAAACAAAAGACTGAACACATTCAGAAGCAACTAGGATAGCATACTGCTAACATCACTACAAAGGCTTGGTGTTTCTCCTGCCAAGCACTCATTCACTTAGATTATACCTCTACCTACATTTTTTTGCCTCTAGTACCTAGGAAAAGGTTGAGCTGTTTTCACTGCAACACAGTACTTGTCTCTCCTTCAACCACACACAGTTTTCAGACTTTCCCAGACTGTCTTGCCAGCTGATGCTCTGCTGGTTCAGGCATCTTCTGCATCAAATAATACTGTTGTAACACCTCTGAGGTGCCTCAGTTATATACACTGAAATAATTTCTCTGACAGTAAACTTTACTTTGGCATATAAAAAGGCAACTGAATTTAGGATTAGGGCATGCATAGGAGCGCATGGTGCTGCTCCTGTGTTACACAGGTCATACCTGTAATGTTGTATTTGGTAATAAAATACAATTCTGATTCCTCAAATAAGGCCAGCTTTTGTTTTTATCGGCCTAAGAGGCTAAGCTGTTCTTCCTCTTTAACATGCGCTTTATCACCTGTTGTTCTACAGGAGAATTACTCTCCTGCTGCTCCTAAGAACTGCCCATTGACACATTTACAAGACTGCCATAGCAGGCATTCCTCTGAACTTGCATCCCCCAGGCTAAAAGAACAGCCTCTTCTCACAAGTCCACCGTGCCTGGGCAAAAAAAGAGAGATGTCAGATGCACAAAAAATGGTGTGTATTAGAAGCAACTCCATGGTTTTTCTAAGAGCATCAAAGTGACACAATCAGGAAACAGAGACAGTGGTAGTGTCAGATGTCATGATCAGCAAAAGCAAGAAAGTCAACCACCAGTCAAACCCTGTTTCTCAAAGAAGAAACATCAGCTGGTTGCAGAGAAGCATTGTTAACCAACTGGATTATCAAATAAGCTAGTTTGTGATTCTGCCTCACACCCAGCAGCTGTGGAGCTGACACACTTGTATGATAAGGAAGAATGACAAAGATTCACTACCCAGGCTACATTCCCCTCTACTGTTTACTGCATTCAGATTGCAGGGAGACTGCAGAACAAGTTCCTGTCATACTATTGTGAGATGTGTCCTTCCTGATGCTGATATTACTGGTTCATAGCTTCCACATGAAGGGCTACCCTACTTATCTATTCCTGCTCCCAGAGAAGAGCCAAATACGCTATCTGCACATGAAGCTTTCCCCTTTCAAAGGTATAAAGGCAGGGAAGGACATGATAAACAACATCCCTCCAGCAGTAAATGTTAGTGGTGAGAATAGAGCTAAATGGCAGCAGTACCCCTTCCAAAACTACAAGCCTGACTTTAAAAGAGAAAATAAGTTTGCATTCATTCTTTTTAAAATTGGTGTACCACACACTTACTTAGGATAAAAAATGCAAACACTCTCTCATAAAGCCACCGATCTTATCAAAAAGAAAATAGTCATGATTCCTCATATTAGAATTAAAAAATCATTTGCAGGTATTTTTTCACCATCTAGGGCTACCAGTTCTTTTTTGAGAAGTTATATATAATCTGAGACAAACATTAAGAGTCCAATATGAACAAAATTTCCTGCATGCAGCACCTCTTAATGACAAAGAGTGGAATCACTACACATGTGTAGACCCACGCACACGTGAAGTTAGCAAAACTTGCTGTACACCTCTGTCAGGGCTCTGCCTTTCAAACTTCACGATCTTCTACTTACTTGTCTTCCTGAGTGCCCTAAACTGAGTTCTCCCACTTCACCTAGATCATAAAGAGTGCTTCTCACTGAAACTTCTCACTTCTAAGACCCTGGTAAGTGTACGTGACCCAAAAAAAAAAGAAAAAATCAAAAAGCTGCACTTTGTAGAAGCTATAGTGCCTTGATCTACAGAAACAAGCTGTGCTCAAAAACTGCTTAGCTCACATTATTTCCAAACCACCCACAAGCTCCATGGAATTTGACACAGCAGATATGCATAATACTTGCTGCACTTGAGACTGCTATAGGAGATACGTCTGCTGAATCAGCCTTCAAAAGCCAGACTAATCATAAGGCTTGGGTAGCATGAAACTGTTCTCATGAGAGTACAACGAATTAAGCGTGCACAAGAAAGTCTGCTTCACTAATGGATCCAAGGTATAAGGCTTCACAAATTCACCAGAAGACGATCCATGTGAGGACACTGGAAGAACTTTGGGTAGGCAGGAAAGGCAAACCAACTGACAGCAAAATAATCTTCTCATCTGGGCAAGGCACAGGGAGCAGCTGCTCCATCAACCACCCCATCGAACTCATTTCCCAGCAGTGGTTAGAGAAGCACTTCTGAGTCAAAATTTTATAGGCATCAGCAGCAGAAGAAATCTGGCTATTCTTCTTCCAACAGCAAAACAAGCAGAAGGAGAATGGTACACAGCTACATCACTGAAATCAAGCTTCTCAAGGCCTGGATACCAGAGTATCGCTTCTGCCAACTTACAACAGACTACTTAACCTGCCCACTTTGAAGCCCACATCTCAAATGATGAGGTAAGGTGGGAAATGTTACAAAGTCAGAAAACTAGACTGTGATCATTACAAGACCCTTCTGTGACTTCAAAGAGTGTTTCTGCCAGCACTGCTAGCATGCAGTCAGACAGTGGTAGCAACCAGCCACTACCTCTACCATGCCAGTTACACCTTATGCTTCACTTGCCACGGCAGTTCCCAGTTCAACTACTCACTACGATCAAACCATTTGCTATCGTATCAGCTAAGACAAAATTTATATGTCACCCTCCAGCCACCTAAAAGTAACGCATTCAAACAAGTGTATTAAAATTCAACCAATGGCTGACGGTCAGCCACCCTATGGACACATCTCTTTTTTCTCAGGCTACTGAGGGAGCCTAAACAAATCCATACAGACTACTGGTTAACACTGCAAAAGATGCATTCCGCCTTAAGTATATATACACTTCACCAAATTAAGCTACCTGAAAAGATCTTCAACAAAAACTTTCATCTTACAGGATACGTTTTACGTGAACAGCCAAATCTAACACTTCCATAATGTTTTGGGGAAAACTGGGGACATGTGCATGTGTGCTTACTGATGTGACATGAGGCTGTAGCCAAAGAAATCACGAAGTCTCCTAAACAATGTACTGATTCAACTGGTCTCAGTGGAAATTAACCATTCAATATTCTGTAAAAGACATAAGCGTCTGCTGATACAGGCCAAATGAAAACCACTGCAGGGTCCTCTCCAGACAAAAGCCAAGAGAAGTCAGAAACAATGGTAGATGTGCAAAAGCAAATTGGTTTTGTATCTTTTTTGCTTCTTTCTCATGGATGAAGAACGCTTAAATAGTTTCCTTCTGATCAAGTTTCATATATCCACCAAAAATTCAGATTTAGCACCAAGGCTGACATTTCCAAGCTGCTTGCAAGAAACAAATGAGTTTTACTTCAATGTATTTTCTCTGTTTTGATGAGCAAGTTGTTTAACAGCTAAAGCTTTCCCCCCCACCTTATACTACTCTTAAACATCAGGCCTTAGCACACCGCACTCGACAGCTGCCACGCGGAGGCCTGTGGCTCGCCTGGCAGGGCACCAGTACACCCGTGGCCAACGCCTGTCCCCTGCTTCACCGGCTGTGAAGGCACTAGCTGTACAGCTGTGTAAGTTATTCTAACCAACTTATCATCACACTCCACCACTGCACTACAGGCAGGAACCATACAAGCTTTGTCCTGCTTGGGGATAAAAGCTGGGAGCACTTGCAGGAGCGTCTGCCTGTGAAGCGGATGCACTTCAGAGAGCTTCCTGGTTCAGGGCAGACCTCCTGACTCCCCCTGGAGCTGGGCCCTGGTCTGCTTGGGCCTTTGCAAACGTGGGCTAGAAGGGTGAGCGCTGGCCATGTGGCTACCCTTACCTTTAGTGTCCAGCTTCCCAATCTGGCTGTTTCCCATTCCATCCATGGGAAACCTTGGTTCTTTGCTTGTACCACCTACTGTTGGTCGGGTTATGCCTTTTGTGAGATCGTTGCAGGTAATGTCAGTTGCATGTGAACTAATTGACTTGTTTGTACCCCCAGTGATCATTCATGGGATGTCCTTTTTGAATTTAATACATTCCACCTATTAGTTCATCTTTCTGCTGGTTGTGTCATTCTTGTTAGGCCTAGTCATTGGCAGAACAATGCTTACTTGCCCAGCAAGATGGCAGTGTGCAGAGTGGCTTCTCCCCACCCTGCTTCTCCATCCCATCCTGCATACAGCCCAAGAAATCTTTTTGTTTTCCCTCTCTGCTTCCAAAGAGCAAGTTACAAGATTGCTTTCATTTTTTGTCTTATAGATACACTGAATAGATGGCTTCCCATCATGGCCCTCCATGTTTATTCTAGTAAATTATTCAACTTATTCTGTGCAGGTCAAATTAATTTCTACAGCAATTCAGCTGCTACTCCATCTACAGCACACATACTTGCTGGAACAGATGAATTCTGCCATGCAACATCATCTCTGGTTTTCTTCAGCATTTGCACAGAACTTTTGTTCAGACAAAACCACTCTTCTCCCCTCGATTCCCCCACTCTCTGACACAACTGATGTTTCTTGGACACAATACAGCACTTACTCTTGGGAGTGAAACATCTTCCAAGAAGTCGATACATTCTGTGACTCTAAAACCACTTTACATTTTCCAAATCTCCTCTGCTTGATTTGTTCATGCCTAATTTTCACAGATCTTTATTGTTGTAACTTCCAAACACAGGGGTTGCAATGTACCAAACCCTGAAAGAGAAGATTTGAATGGAACTATTCTAAAAGCAGGAAATGAAAAATGAGGTCCAATCTGCAATGCTCTGTCACTGTCATTTAGCCACATGGGATCTACTTATTTGTACGTGTAAGCAACTACTTAACTGCTGGCACTGACCTCCTGAGCAGTAAACAAAGTTATCCAAATGTCACCAAATTCTCTGCTGTCAAACAAGACAATATTTTTGTGCTTTTTTAGTATCAGAATGTCCCAAACACTACATAGCAAGGTTCGTAATGAAAAGAGTTTACCCAATATAAACATGAACAAAGATCTTCGTACCTAATCAAGGAAGGAAAAAAAAAGGGGGGGGGGGGGGGAAGGGGGAAGGTATATGCTGATAGGTTTTTTTGTATTGGGGTATTCAGACTGGGGTGGCAATTTGTTTACAAAAGTCCAAAATGGAACCAAATACACTGACTTCTTTACCTTGTTAGTTGTTTGTATAAAAAAATATTTAGAAAACTGTCATGGTTACAGGGGCTGGGACCAGTGTATCCTTATGTGGGTAGTACCAAAACTGTGTATTCTATACTCTCTATGTCAGTGCTCATGGGCTGTTAAGAAAATCATGGGTAGCAGCTGCCCAGGACAGACCTCACACCCCAGGCTATAACAGATAAGGAAAGAGGTTCAAGGTCAGGGGAGATGTTAACACCTTTCCCACCCAGCAGGAGGAGTCCTCCCTGTTAATGGGCCCATCCATGCCTCACCCCATGACTCATACAGAACTCCCCCCAGGAGCTATTTCTGTTTAATGGACCATCAAGGACCCACTGCATGACTCACAGACTGATATCAACCCATTGTGAGATGCTCCACCCAGGGGGAGGAGCCAAGTGCTCCCACCTGGATATAAACTGGGGTTCAGTACAGCACAGGGGGCCTTACCCACTGGATTTCCAGAGGACAAGAGCTACCAGATCTTTTCTATGAGACCACTGTTTCATCTGGACTGCTACCACCACCCTAACTACAGAGTATCAGGTTGTATTCTGACTCTGTCTGTGGTTTTCCTTTGTATTATTGCTTTTATTTTATTTTTTTCTTATTAAATTGTATTTCTGACTTGGAGTCTCTCACTGGTTTGTTTTCAAACCATTACAAAAATTCAGAATGATCTTATGTTTTGCAACACAGTTTCTGACCTGAGGTAACCCTTTGGTGTAGGATTTAATAAACACTGTTTTGTTGAGAGCCAGACAGAATTTCTTCAGTACATGAGTGTTTGCATATAGAAGGCACCCTCTTTAAAGTTAGACACATTGTTTTAAAAGAACATGGAAGTGTAAGTTCAAGTTGCAAAGGGATACACCACACTAAAATCACAGAGTTTGTGGAAAGCTCTGACTCATGGCTCTGAAGCTAAAATATGTTGTATAGCCACAAACAAGTAATTTCTGCTGAAGTAATACTTTTCTGGGATTACGGAGATCTCGGGCTGTTATTTAACCTGTTGTCCCATGACATCTCTCCAACTCTGCTTGCCTTACTGAAGCATTTACTACATTGACACAAGTCTTACTCCTACTGCTGGTCCAAGCTGGTGCTGACTTACACAGCCCTCTCACAACTCTCTTGAGCAGGTGACTCCTTGAAATGAGGCTTATACAGCTATTACACATTGCCCAAGCAACTCCGCTTATCCCAAAGAGAAAGCAAGCTCCAAGAGACACCAGGTCCTGGGGAGCACAGGCCTGTGACCTGACTGTTTTCACAGCAGGATCAGTACATTAGTACATACAGAGATCAGAGAAGACTGCTTCAGTGTCTCCCTGCACCTCCCCACCTGCCTGCGCTCTCCTATCCTATCTTCTACTCTATTTGCAGAGTAAGCTCTGTCAGGCAGATTATCCTTCATTTGGCATTTGTGCCTATTTTAAGAGGGTGCCCATGTACGCCTGGGTTTGTTACTGCAACAGTGAAGAAAGAAATGATGCTAAGCAGAGTTGTGCTCTTCCTTGAAGTAGAAAGACACCTTTTGCACTCTCCTACTTGAAGGGTGACATTACTGATAGAAAGCCAGCTCTGATTTATCCTTTACCTATTATGATCACTTTAAGTCCTCTGTGTCCTTCCCTTTCCTCCTTATGCAGTTCTACACATCGTCTTGGTGCCTAACACAAACCAGTCCCATACACTTCCCTATTTTGCTCTAGGTTACATACCTGAACCTATTTGAAATGCAACAATGCAGGCACTGTGTGAGATGTATTTCAGCATTTTCTAAAAAGTAACATAATTCACTTGTTTCCATGTTTTTAATACACTTCTCTCCACAGGGACAGCATGACTCACCCTCCCAGTGGGAAAATCACTCCTGCCGTTGGACACCAGCAGCAGTTCTGGCATTGAACACTAATGGCATTATCAATTTATGACTTCAGAAGCACTACCAGCATCTAGTAGAAGAGTCTCTAATATTACAGGTGGCCTATTTCTCCGTATTTTTTTTCCACATGTCCCTTCATGTCTTTTCTTACATCCTTGCTAGTATTTCACGAGAGCACTTCTCTCACGTAACACAGCTTTTAAAAGACTCTCTTCAGCTACAATTCCCACAGTAAACAAGCTAAGCCAACAGAGAAAGCCTATTAAATTATCTGCTACCCCCACCATGAAGATATGCAGTTACCTCTCCTCTGAGTAAGGGGTCTCAACTGAGCAAGTCATGGTAGGTCACTTTTTCTCCACCTCCTAGCTCTGCAGTGTACTACATAGATCATGAAGTGACACACCAGCCACACTGCAAGGTCGTTGGGGCACTGACTCTTCCCTTCTGAACTGTGAGATGCTAAGGAAGAATAAAAAAAGAAAGGTTATGAAGGCTATGAAAAAATGAAAGGCTTCAGATCCCAGGATAACCACGTCAGCAACAACACAACTGAGAAACACTCTGCACTTTGGTCTGCATCCTAAGGCAACAGACAGAGCACGGTGACCAAAGCGGCACCTCTGTCACAGCCCCACACCACCGCTTCAGTAATCACAACTCCAGGTGCAGGAGGAGGATAAGAGCCTGGAGGTGGAAGCACCCTCCTTTTGGGAGAGAGGCGAGAGGACCCTTTACAAACGGTGATGGCTAGGCAAAGAAAGAGCTTCCTGTGGGACCACAGCCTGCAACACAGTTCTGTGCGACTGCGGGCGTCTTCATGTCGTGACTCTCTTCTGTCCTGACACAAGGAACCGCACTCAGCAGGCTCGCCAGGTAACTTCCAGTCCCAACAGGGATTCCAACCAGGGAGGGACAGACTCCGATTTAGAGTCTGAAAACCTTTTTTAAAAAAATAACAGTTTTTCATTCAAAATGCTCCTCTATATACCCAGAAGCTAAGTAACTCTTATTCCCCGCACAGGCTGTGGGGTCGGTCCCCAGAAGCACTCAGCCACCTCCAGCTACATCAACTGTTCTCTGGCCTGACCACCCAACTGGAAATTCATTACGACCTATTTACTAGTTCTGTTGGCTTAAACCAACTGTTTTATTTTTTTATCTCCCTAATAATTGTGACCTTTACTTTAAAAGATGTTACTGAATGAGAAACATTCTCATTATTCCTAATTTTACTCAAAGTATTTACAATTACTGCTCTCCTTAAAAACAATAGTTAGTACAGCATTTAATGGAAAAACGATAAAAACATTCACTTAGAAAAAAACTGTATAGGTTCTACAGACTGGCCAACAGATTTAACTCAGCTACATTTTATGATTGCTTTTTCTTCAAGATTTGTGTATATATGTGGAAATTACTGATGAAAGAATTGCATTTATGTTGCGCTGAAGTGTAAGTCATGCTGTGATAAAAATGTGTATTTCTTTATACATCAGAGAACTAGAATAATTGGCTATTACATGGGCAATGTTAGATTCATGACTTTCTTATTTATTAATTTACTTGTTGTAAATCTCAACAAAATAAAACAAGTGTTCTGGCAAGTGTATTTTGAATAATTTTGGTTTAATTTTTGATTTCTCCAGGTAAACAGAACCCGCTCTTAGACACTTCAAAGAAGACTAGATTTCCTAAAAGTTCCTCATCTCTACCCACTTCAAATCAGGTCCTCTGGTAAATCTCAAGGTGGGGTGGAAGCATAATAAAGGGTCCAAAATTGAGAGATAATGTGAAAATGCTGTCTATCATTCTAAAGGTGCAAAGAGGGAAAAAAAAAACAAAAAAAAAACAAAAAACAAAAAACAACACACCAAGTTATTAACTATCCCTTCTGCAAAGCACTGGCTAATGAATTAGGTAGTCTAGACAATAGCTGAGAGCTTCTCAACATCCATATAAACACCTATGTGGAAAATGCAGATAAAGATAATGCTGCATATTTCTAATCTTTTTTTCATACAAAGTAAGCAGGGTTAAATATTCTCAACCAATTTAAATAAAGAGATTTGATGCAAAATGTAGACTGCTTGAGGCTAGATTCAACAGAGGCAACTTTGGCACTCTGGTTCTGCCAATAAAATCTCCTGTGCCACCTTTTGTATATGTCACTCTAAATTTCCTTCTTAAATATTCCTAAAGGAAAGAGATAATGAGAAATGGAGGAGCAAGAGAAAGTGTAATCCTACAAACCCTAGAGTGTCCTCTCATTTTTGAAAAAGGTAATACAGTCTGGTTCTGAGGTTCATGATAAAAATACTGTCCTGATTTCTTATTTGGAGTGGATTTGCTGACAGAGAAACATGTCTGGTTTTTAAATAATGAAAATGTCTTAAACATGTTCCTGTCATTGAAAATCACTTCTTGAAGGAGCCCTTGTCAAAATCTACCCACATGTCAAGTGCTAGATGTAATAAGACGGGGGGGGGGACGACGTAAAAGCACTTGCTATTCTAGAAATAACAAACAGAAAGATTCCTAGTCTTTCAAATTGAAATGCATGTACTAATGTTAATCCAACATATTCACTCTGTAAACAAGACAGGCAACTGAAAAATAAGGAAGCATGAGATTTCTGCAACTAAAAATGAAAAAACAGAATACACTATATATAATACACTACATATAATAAAAACAGGAAACTCTACATCACCCCACAATGTCGATAAATATACCTATTTAAAAGGGTGTCAACTCCAAATGACACAGTGTACAAGTGTGAAAACGTGTATGGAAAAAGTGGACAGACATAAAGCAACTGAAGCTGAAAATGTCAGCATCCCATCCCAATGATATGATAAGGCAGCCGAGAAGGCAGGCAGAGCAAGGCTAAATGACAAAGGTGCAAGCATGCCGTTTGCAGGCCAAAGTCTGACAAAAAGTAGGAAAAGGACCCAGTTTTATCTTTAGCCAGTTTTAACTATAAAGGGGGGGATTCCGCAGTTGTAAAGTGTATTTTGAACAGATCAAGTGGGTTCATGCAGAATAAAACAAGCAATCTCAGTGAAGAAAACTGACAGAATTAAACCAAGTCAGTTATTTGCCAAGGGCAGAAAACATATCAACTTCTATGATTTAGTAAGTCTCATGATGTTAGAGACTGTCCTGATCCAGAAACCAAGAAATTACATTACTTGTATTTCTTATTTCAATTTCTATCATTCCTGATAAGAAGGTCCTCAAAAATCATTACAGGCATCTTGATTTTAAGCCAGCTGATTTTAAACCTCTGGCACAGAACTATTAAAAGCCAACCATTGGCAGTAGTTTCTCTGCTTTCTGAAGGAATCACAGCTATTTACGAAGACACTGGAAGTTGCTTTGAGTAACAGAAAAAAAGAGGTAACAGTGAGGGAGACACAAAAGACCCAAGCACCTATGAATCATTTGAAGGTATCCCCAATGCACATAATTACCATTCCCATTAAGCAACAGTCACTGCAATTAAGCATTGTTTGGTTTAAATCAGTTACCTGGAATGTCTTCTGATCAGGCCTGTTCCAATTAAGTGGCACTTACTTACTACCTTAATCATGCACTATCAGTTCAAAGCAGCATAGTACAGCTTCACCTTGAAAGCAATCAGCGTAACATTTGGCAACCAAAAGCAACAGCCCTGGAGTTTCAAAATGACAGAAAACTGATACGTAAGTATAAAGCATCATTACATTGGCTTCTCTCATTTGCTTTTATTTCTACAATTCTACTCACATAATTCTTAAAGCTGCTACCAGATGAAGGAGATCTGTTTAAAAAGAGAAGAGAGATTAAACACACAGTAAATGCCACACATTGTGCTACTCCTCGACAGCAACATGCTGGGAGGAACACTGAATACAGAAACAGCAGGACAATGCTTAAAACTCCCATTAAGAGTTTCATTTGTGAAAATAGAAATTTCTGCACTCTCTCTCCCATCACACAACTGGCTATGCATGTCATGGCTATGTTTTAAACATGTTTTGCCATGCTCTGTAAGTTAACTTTGAGTTAGATGCTTTTATGATGCATTCCTCTCCTGTTTCAGAGTTGGAAGTGGGTTTTGCTCACTTGAAACCAGTCCTTTGCGCTACAAAACTCGTGACATCTCTTACATGAAGAATTTACTTAGAGCACATATATAAAATTTCTTTTAGAAAATGCTGTATGGATGGAATTTTCACTGCTTGGCAGTAGAGTATTTAGGGGTTCAGATAGACAAAGACATCTAATTTAACACAAAATAAGGCATTTCAATGTGTACTTTTATTTTGGGTTAGATTAAAAGAAAAAAAAAAACACACACACCTGTGAACAACCCTTTTTCGTTCAAGTAATTTAAGTCCTAAACTTTTCAACCTGAACTTGAGGTATCATCTTTTAAGTCTGTCTTAAGAAAGATTTCTGAAGTCTTCTCCTAAGAATAAAATTTCCAGAATCTCCCTCATTTCATATTCAGCTACTACTTACATCAGTTTAAAAGTGCACATATCGTACATAGGAGGTGTGGTGCTAAACAGAGATATCCAACACAGTCTTCCACCTGGAAAGCAGACAAAATCAAGATACACTGACATGCTCGCCTGCCTGTAGTAACTAATCCACTAGAAGGCTGAGGTGTCACCTAGCTCTTTCACCTTTGTTACACGAGCTCGTTAATTTTAAACTATCTCAAATATTCCTACACAGCACTACGTATTTTAAGAGAGCTTACCTAAAGTCTTACTGAAAGGCACCTTGTTTCTCACACCCATGTGCCTTCAGAAAATAAGACTCAGCACCTTTGACAAATGTTACCCAAAGTCCCCTGAACTCAGCTCTAAATAAAGTCATCACTGCCAAATCAAAACTCTCGATGGCTGCTGACCATTTACAGGGAATTATTTCAAGCTGTGTTTTATCTCACGTAAGTTTGGCACAGATATCAGGACAGGCCTGTTCCAGACTTTAATTTCAGCTTACAAAAATGTGCAACCAAAATACACATCATCAAATCTTATTTTCTAAGGGAACACAGCGGCCTTAAGGCTCAAGAGCCTGCATGAAGTTCAGAGCCCTGCACTGCAGACCTACACAACAGACTGAGCGTGCTAGGCTTATTTTAAAAAACTTAAACAGCAAGCCCTCAAAGTCCCGCCTGTGATTAACAAACAGCATAAGAATACATTATTAAAAAGAGAGAGACATCAGTTACAGTAATCAATTTCTGTGACTACTGGTAATTCTCTGCATAATCCAGCCTAGCAAGGTTTCCATACAGCTTTCCCTGCAATGTGGTTGCAGGCTGTCTTCACGCATTAAACACTAGAGACACGCATGTCAAGAGACATTGATTCTTCTTGTTTAAGATTCGGTTGCTCAAAAAGCACCAAAATTCAGCAAATGCTAAACAATTAGCTGCTGAAAGTCAGCCCTACCTAAGATGTCTGAAGCTGCACATTCAAAAACCTGGAGGCTCAAAATCATTAGTTCCTTATGGGGGGGAGGTGGGCGAGGGAAATAAAAATCACATCCTCAATATAAAGGGCATTCATTTATCCAGAGCTCTTCAGTGAGGAAAGTCCAGACCTATTGAAAATGAGAAGCTCCCACTGTTTTCACCTCCAATCCTTGCTAGAAAAGGCACTTTAATTCTTACTTACTTGGTACATCTCCTTTCTTCAGTGCTTTTACAGCAAATGCAGGCTGAACTCAGTCAGTCTCTGGAGGCTGCAGCTGACCCAGGCTACCACCCCTACAGACCTCTAGTTGCTCATCATCACTTCCTGATGATCACCCAGCATGACAGCACATCAGTACCATACCAAAGTTCTCTCAGAACAAAGGCAGGTCTGCTTGTGTTTGTTAAGACTTGCAAGAGCAGAGTTTTTTCAGTGTTTATATTAAGTTAGGCCATTTTGAAAAAACTAGGTTAGGGAGCAATTGCATGTGCAGTTAAGCTTGCAAATTTGGATGGAGGGTCTTCTGTCATGAAGGCCACACTGACACAGTTGGGGGGTAAAGGTGAACAGCTGGCATGGTAACTTCTTAGCCCATCTGTCTGCAGACTTACACCACACTGAAGCCACTACAGGCCAACACCAGTGCTAAAATACGTGGATTTGCTTTTCTTTGCTTGTGTGCTCTTGAGCCTGTGCTGTCCCTCCTTTGTGCCACGACCAGCCTGGATGTAGCTATAATGTGAACCACAGGCAAAACGTGGATGAACTTGAGCATGGAACATCTGTGCCAGCAGAAATGCAAGAGGCAAGATGGGAGATGGAGTAACCAGGGCAGCTTTTTCAGAAGCAGTCCTGGATGAAGGAGTTTAAAGAGAATTAACTGTAGCATATCAGAGAAGGAACATATTCAGCTCATTTTCAGATACACAGTAATAAATTCAGCCCAGACACAAAATGGCTTCTGCAAAATTGAGTCAGGAGTTAGTATATTTCTTTTTTTTTTTTCTTTTTTTGCATTAGACTAAAGAATATCCTAAATAACAATAATCCTAAAGTTTTATTTTGTGGTGGAGTGGGAGGTCGTCCCCTGTCTAGACCACTTCTGAGTATATTTCTGATTATTCAAGTCCTATCTAGAAAAAGATGGAAGTATTTAAAGCTATCCAGGGTGCACACAATGTGCTGGCTCACAAACACACTAACATTCTGCATCATGCATGAAGTCTTTATCGCTGTCTCTTTGGTGCAGGCACTACAAGTGTAACCATGTGAAAACTCAGGCACAGTTTCTACAGATCCAAAGTGATTAAAAAATGCTCGTGTACACACTATGAATGTCAAAGTTCCTGCTCCTCCCAGGAAAGGTATATTAAGGAACATGGAAAAGTATATTAAGTAAAATTTTCCTACATACAAGTAGAACTTAACCAGAGGACTGGCATCTCATGACTAAAAATATCCAGCCATTTTAACTCAAATATTTGATGACACCACTTGTTCAGTAATTATGCATCTGTAGAAGACTTTCTGCAAGGCAGGTGATTTATTGCAGCATGGCTTTCAGATTCAAAACTTAAGAATATACTCTCTGAGAGTGCATTAAGTGCATTAAACGGGGGATAGGAGAGAGATTACAAACTCCAGTGAGGAATCGGCATCAATGTTTCTCCTGGGTATCAGCAAGGACCAGTGCCAGGCTGCACGCTAGTCAACTTTTCATCAGATAAATCGATAAGATTAATAGACAAAAGTAAACTTTGCAAAAAGTCATAAAGACAAAAGGAGGCTCATTTAACAAAGTATTTCTGGATAAAACAAAGTACTGAGGTGCAGACCAGTGAACAGAAAATGTAACGAATGTACAGAATGGTAGACTAAACTCAAGATAATCACAACTCAGTTAAGAGAGCAAGTATTGAAGTGCACAAGTTACTCAACGTGAACTCTCATTGTGATACTGCAGCAAAAAGAATTCATTTGAACCTTGAATGTAATGAAGAAAAGCAGGTAAGTGAATTCTTATATGTGGTACTGAGAGCACTGGAGAGACCAACACAGAAATATCATCTCATGCTTCTGGCATCCCATTTTCCTAAAGGGAAATCAAAAAATTAGAAGGAAAACAGAAGAATTATGCAAATGAAGTCTGCAAAATATACTTGAAATCTACAAAAACTGTCCTCCAGTAAGCATCTTAGAGAGGTCACTCTGATTAGCTTAACAAAAGGAAGACCTAGCGGTGTCCTGAGAAAAAGTCTTTTCAGAGGGAGAAACAGAAAGATATTGAAGGGCTTCCCAACCTACCAGGTCAAGTCATAAAGAGAACTTCTTCCTTGAAAATTAATTCTGAACAACTCCAATGAAAAACAGGGCTTTCTAAAGAAAGCAAACAATGAGAATGATTAACCAGTACACTAAGTAGCAAAAGCTTTACTGAATACTTTATGCTTTCCTTCAGACAAACACTTAAATTTTGGAAAATATTTTGGTCAAATAAAAGTCAAACACTAACCACAGTTTTCAATTCAACAGAGAGATAAGTGGATAATACGTAATGGCTGAATTGCCAGGTCAAACTCCGTGGGTAAATCCATTTACAAAATCATATTATTCTCCACAACAAATCTCCTCCCTTTCCTCTACACATGTAAATGTGAAACATGCAAATCACAAACACCATCAGTTCTTAAGACGATTCTTGAAAACACATCTTTAATTTGTTGTATATTTTTCTGCTGAGGACAAGACAGCTAAAGAATTTATCACCTTCATTACCTTGGTTATATCATTTCATTCAGACTGTGTTATCTACTTGTCTCCCACACAAGAGTCATGCTGTTATCAAAGCCTTTCTCACTAAATAATTATTTCCTTTTATGATTTCTTCTGGCTGGTCAAAGATAAGGGCTTACAGTGAGCTTGATTAGAGCTGCAAACAAATAAGAGTAATACTAGAGCAGACATAACTAAGCTGAAGTAATCAGCACTATTAATAACCTTTTGATTTCTAATCAAATACAGCTCTGACTTTTGCTGCCACTTTGCCTTACATCTTCTAAACTACAAAAGAATCAATATTTTTACAAAATATTTCTCAATATGCCAGCCCTTTTATTCTCTTGTTTGCTTTTTGTCTTACATTTAATTCTTCACAAAAAAAAAAGAGCAAACACCAAACAAACAAAATAAATCTTCTATTAAAAAAAAAAAAAATAGATCCACACTTTATACTGCCTTCCCTGGTGACAAGACTTAATTACACATCATAGAATGAAATTTTGCATATTTTTTTTAATCTAATAATGTTCCTGAAGACAGTAAAATCACATTTACTGATACACACACTAAAAAAAAAACCCAAAACCCACACTCTATCTTGAGACATAGAACTGGGGCAAACAACAATGCATACACTTAATATCTGGCAAAATTATATCCAAAAATAGGAACCTAACATGGTAAGACCTTAGAAACTTGCACTGCAAGTAGCAGTGCCACATCCATTTTTCTTCCTGGGCAACTACTAATTCAAAGGCAGAGAGTCATTCTGCTTACACAGTGGGCTATGCCCATACAGGAAAAGCCTAAAACCACTGTCCAGCTTCCTGTGCTTTTAAAGCAAAAGCACATCATGGCCTGACTCTCTGCAAATCCCAGAAAGGCAATGTATTCTTCCAAACGAGCAAAGCTTTTAATAGAGACTCCATGAGGGAATGCATCCAAAGCACCAAGTACGTCCTGCAGTTGACAGGATAGTCCAGTCTACTCATAAAAGAAGAAAAAATTCAGTTGTTTCATGGATACATATGTTTGTGATCTCCACAAGTTTTGGGGTTTTTTTTAATAGCCTCTCCATGATTTTTCCAAATGCTCATTTTTTTCCCCCATAGGAAAAAAAAAAAATGCAAAATAGATCTGTGAACAATCTTTTTTTTTCCTGTTTGCATTGGTAGCGTACAGCTGAACTAGTTTTAGAAAAGTAGAACACTGCTCAGTGAGTTTAGAGTTCATTTAGACATGAAGCTTTAGTGCTAATTCTAGAGACACTTCTGTACATCTGGGGTTTCTGTGCACAACACACTGTGCAGCTCTAGCCCACACACAATGGGCACAAGGAACAACATCCTTGGTTTAGGATGCTCTAAGGAACAGCTTTCCATTTCATATGGCCCTCACTTGCAACAAGAGTAACAAAAATTAAACAGGTTGCTGCTGGGTGTTTTTTGTTCTTCATCCATCACCATTTGTTTTATGTAACAATCAAGAACATGAAGAGCAAAAAAGAAATCACAAAAACAGCTTCTTCACACAAAAAGTTGCCTTTTCCATACCAACTGTGTTGTGCCTACCATCCGACTTAAAAACAGACATCAATGCTGAAACTACAAATCGTGATGCTAAATGCAAAAGGGAAAAGAATGCCTGACACGTGGCAAGTATTTTCCAGTTTTCACCTGGAGAATTCCTTTCAAAGACAAAAGCTAAAGATGAAGAAAGCAAAAAATGTAATGAGATGGGTGAAGTGTGGGCCCACGCAGACTTGAAAAGACTGGGAGCTGCCTTACAAAATGGCCACATAGCAGTACTGGTACACAATATGCACTCACAGAAACTAGTCCCTTCCGTCAATTTTGTCTCAATTTTATCATTGATCAACTTAAATAGTATTTCTTCTTTTCATCTTAACCTGGTTTTAGGATATTATGAGGCTATGGGCAGGCTCCTTTTGTCACAGGTATGCCCCAAGTTTTCCTTTTAAAGCTGTGTGTTGATAGCATATCCAACAACTACATATCCATAAAAAACTTCTTTTCTAAAGGCATCTTCTAACCCCATTAAAAAAATAAAAAAAAAAAAAGAACCTATTCATAGACCTTCCCTAATTAACTATACTTCCCAAAAAAGCCACACATCTGTTTTCACAGCTGGAATTGATTCAACCATCGGTAACCACAGAAAAGCTCCAGTGTGTTAAAACATTCTAGCCAAAAACTGGCACTCCAGCAAAGACAGCTACTATGCCAGCACAATCTGAGCAGCTGTCAGGACAACCTTTATTTATACTGAAAGGGCATGAGATATCCTGATGCTATTACTACTAAACCAGCAAATCCTGTTGGAAAGACACCACTGGTTGAAAATGGACAATGCAGAAGCACAACATGCATTTTACCAATCAAGCAGATTACAATTATGTGAGAACAGTGATATGCAATAATCCACTCTCTACCCACTTTTCTGTAACACGTTCTGCAGGGCTCAGCTTCTGGAAAAAAAAAATCCTTTGTAAATTATTTTTAATACAACTGATATTATGAGTGTCAGAAAAATCAATTAACAATGCTGCCCTAACTCTTTAGAAAAAAAGGACTTAGATAAATAGAAAATGATTATGCCATTTCTTTCACAGCATTATTTTTATTCTTTAGGTGACATCAAAAAGCCATAACCCACTCCCATTTCTTTTCTCCCCTTCTTTTGGCTTTGACATCACACAAAGAGAAAAGTATTCCTTTCACTGTGTCTTGTATAGCTGGAGTATCCAAGCTTCTGCACACTGTTATCACTCCTATCCTTGAATACGAATTATTTTAATCCTCCAGCAATTAACAGTCTCTTGGATGAAAATTTTAAAAAAGGCTAGAAGTGCAACCTTACTTTTGTTTTGCTAATTTATTTGGTCAGTAGTTCGTTTACTCATTGTTTCACATGGCTTAAGTACTTAAGTGTATGCATGTCCTGCCTACAATCATTTTTTTTTACTATTACACGTTTTCAACCATCTTTTTTTTTTTTTTTTTTTTTTTAGATGTTGCATACTATCCAAAAGGAGTTTCCTGTCCCTAAGTATCTTTCATGCATGGCTTTCTGTCACCGCACATAATTTTGCATTTTAATGCACTACCTAGTTGTTTAATCACAAGGCTTTTTGCTTGGGAAAAGATAAATCATCTTTTATTTGCAAATCCATTGAACAAAGAAAGAGACTGAACTGCTAATGAACAATACTGTAAATATTTCCAGGCTTCCTTGATCTCCTCATTGCTTTCTTGCTCCCACTGCCATCATTACCATCAATACTTCTAATGTACTAGAAGTATGGCAAGCACTTGATGAACAAGAAGGAAGCAAAGTTCTCTGTTCTTAAGATATACCTGCCTAAGACCCCAGTCCAACATGCATTCATTTTAAACCCTTAAGCAGTTCCCTTGATTTCAAGTGTTTATAGTTGAGCAATTAAGCCGTCTGCTAGATCAAGGCCTAAGCAAACTATGAGCAGATAGAGGTAGCAGTCAGATATAATAAGAAGCTTCACAAATAAAAAGTCAAAATTTAGCAGATACATCAAGTCACAATGTGATGTTAGAATCATAGAATCATAGAAT
>NW_008611099.1:0-2373 GCF_000691845.1 Merops nubicus
TCACATTAAAGTTTAGATACAATCGAAATCCTCGTACGCACCTTTTAATAAAAGTAGTAATCTCCTCGAGTACTGCAAAATTATAGCATTTACATCTTTAAAAGACTGTAAACAAAATAATACTAGCAAATAAATACGAGCATCGAAGTATACATGGTCAGGTATTTTTAGACGGCCGTATAAAATGCAATCTGGTTTATAGAGTATAATACAGATAAATGCTATAAATAAGTGGATATAAGAGTTGTCGGGGAACTTCCTAGCGACGGGTCCACTCGGGCTACCAGCAGTGCCTGCAGGGCTTGTGCGCCCGTGGGGGCTGTGCGGCCCGGGGGGGGATCCCCACACCCCGGTATGGCCCCGCCACCACGGAACCGCGCCAAGCCGCCACCTCCTCCCCCCGCCTACCTACATTGAGGAACCTTATTTCTGGTTAAGAAAAATAAAAGTCCCATTTAAACTTTATTGAATTAAAGCAAAAATTAATTTTTGATATTCACACATATATTACAGAGTAATAGTAAAAGTTCAATATACTTCCTGGCATTTAGTTGGGCCACATTTTACGAGAGCAAAACAAGCATCAAAACATTTAGCAGCCTTAAATTTCACAATCACTCAGAATTACATAGAAATATTGAAATACTCTAGTCAGCCTTGGCTGTGAATAGTCCTTCGTGTAGAAATTTTTCCTTTTGCCAACCGGTACACAGCAAGAATTGCATTTTCCCTTCCATCATGGCATCCATGTATTCAAAAATACTTTGCTTTTTTTTTTTTTTAAAGTTAAACTCAGAGAAAGAGTCAAGATTAACATGTTTTAAAAACAAAACTACAAAATATGCTGTAAAGGACAATGAAAATATCTAAAGTCTACTTGTGTGAGGCAGAAACCATGGGGAAATGATGGTAGATTACACCAGTGACACAGAGATGGGAACTAATTTTGTGGGAGGAGAGAGAAGAATATAAATGGGGGTTTGATCAATTATAATGTCTCCCGTCTGTTGGCTGCAACACAACAAAAAGAAGTAGTAATTCTTCGAAGCAGATGTACACAAACCTAAGCAGGATTTAACTTCTTCAATATTTGGATGTAAAAAGTCTGCTGTCCACAACACTTTAAACCCAGCTACAACTTGGGAATTCATAAGAGATCCCTTCCTCTTCTTAGATGAGAAGCGATTTAAAGTGGGAACACTAGAAATCCAGAGAATGTTGAATACTTCCAGCCTCCCATCAAGTTTCCTCTCTCCAGTTTTAGATAAGCTCTGTCTCCTTTCTCCATCTGAATCAGGACTCCATTGCTAGCAGCTTCTCGGGTCACATCTTGGTCCCCTGCAAAGGCAGAAATCACTGGCCACCCATTTAGCATCAAACTCACCTAAAGAGCAAGATAAAACAAAGCCCTCCGTCAATTAAAGTCAGACAATGACACCGCCGGGGCTCACCTAGCAGGCGAAATGCTTAGTTAAGAAAAGGCCTCTTTTGACAGCTGAAACTCCAGCCCCATAAAAATGAAATATCAATCTGAACCTAGCTAAGGTATGTACTCTAAAGGAAGAAGCCTTTCACTGCTGTTTTAGACCGACAACCACATCAAAACAGCCGGTGCATATAAAACAGGACATTGATCCTATTTTGAAGAATTTCAATAGGGTGCCTGTGTTTTCAGGCTATGAAAAGAGGTCTGCTCATACTTATTGAAACGTGGCTTTATGCGAAACCTCAGAGACAGCGAGCAGCGGAGCCACAGCCGCCAGAGTCGGCGTGTTTGAAGTGTATTCAAGAGGTAGTTTGCCTTTGTTAGGCAGCAAAGACAATATGCCACAACACAGTCAATAAGCTCTGCTCCGCTCGCGTTAATGATCCCGGGACTGCATGCCCCACACTAATAACACGCTACCTGCCCAGTCTAGACGTGGTGAAGCCGCTTACACCAGAACGGTGCTGTATAGCTCTACCTTCACCTTGGCAATGTGCTTCGCTACACAGACACATTTCCCATCTAGGTTATGCTACCTGACTTCAGGCCGGTAATTTATTATACTTACCTAGAGGTGCATATGCATCCAACCATGTACAAAGGGCCTGTGTAGGGTAGCTGCATACCCACACTCAGCAGCACTACATTCACTATCATAGCCTGCCATGGACACCTCCCCACACCGCAGCGCCCTGCAAAACCTTCTGCCACTCGAGAGCAGGTGAGGAGCTCACCGGGGGCCGCGCTTCCCCGGCCTCTGTGCAGAGATGCTCCCACCGGCAGTCCGCGGCTCGGGGCAGCCCGGGGGCCCAGGCAGGCTGGGAAGGGACGGCAGGCGGCCGTAGGGCTCTCACCTCCCGTCCTGGGTGGGCTCATGCGGGCAGGGG
>NW_008611100.1:0-30928 GCF_000691845.1 Merops nubicus
CTCCGCCCCGGAAGGGAGCCGGGCTGGGGACATGCCCGCCGACCATGCAGGGCCCAGGGTGCCGGGCGGGGGGCTAGGTAGCGTTTGGGATCGCTGCAGGATTTAAGGGCCCTATGTAGAGGCCCTTGCGGGGCTTAGGTTGTTTCCTTTTGTGAGGGCGTGTCCCCCCTTCTCCCTCCCGATCCTGTGGGGTTTAGGGAGCCCTGTGGGCTTTAACGGCCTCTTGCAGCTTGTTCTGTGAGGCTTGCCAGCTTTAGACCCTCTTTTCATCTGGGCCTGTAAAGTTTAGGGGATGTTTTAGGATTTAGGAGCTCCTTGCAGCTGCCTTTGTGGGGTTTAGCGTCCCCTTGTGTTTTTGTTTTTTTTCTTTTTGTTTAAATCCTGTGGGATTTAGGCTTAGAGCCCTGTGGGGTTTAGGGAGCCCTGTAGGGCTTGGGGTCCCCTGTCAGCTGGCCTTGTGGGGCTTGGCCCTGTGGGGTTAAGAGGCTATTGCAGCTGGCCCTGTATGGTTTAAGGAGCCCTGTGGGGTTTAAGGCCCATTGAAGCTGGCTCTGCAGACTTCAGGAGCACTGTGGGGTTTAAGGCCTCTTACAGATGACTCTGGGGTTTAGGGGTCCCATATGGCAGTCTCTGTGGGGTTTCTTGCAGGTGACCTTGGGGGATTTTTAGATCTTGTGGAGATGAGCATCACGTAGTTGGTCCTGTGGTGCTGATGGCTTCATGAGTATGGTGTTCAGCTGATGCAGATGGTGGCAGAGGGTCAGTCCAAGTAGCACATGTTGAGTCCTGCTCCTCTCCAGCAGCAGTAGTTCCTCACTCAGGTTGGGGACAGGCCTGGATGACGGACAGAGGCTCCTCCTCGCTGTCCCCTGCTGAGCTGCCATGTCTCACCTGTGCTGGCTGAGCCATGCCTTCTTTGTGAATGCAGGGTAGGGCTCTACAACTTGTAGGCCTGAGTGGTACTTGCTTTTCATCCCAAATGCCATGTAGTTGTGGTGCCCTGGTGTCAGGGCTTTCCCTGCCATCATCCTGTGGTGGTGTGCCCCTCTGCAGCTACCCGTGCACGGTGTCCCTTTGGCTACCAGGCAACATTCGTTTGGCTAAATTGTCTTCATGTGCTGTATTTATGAACCCAGGCCAGGTGTAACACTGTGTCCAGCTGCCCTTACCCTGACCCCATAGATCTGAGATAAACTGTGACATCCCTGCTTCTAAGGCCTAAGTGCAGGGACACTGCCCCATGTAGTAGCGGAATCCATCCGCGTGTGTTGAGGGGAAACTGCTGCTCTGAGAATTTACCCTTTGGTGGTGGTTGAGAACTATTTATGCTTGATATAATTAGGTTATATTCTGTCCGTGTGTCCATTCTTTATTACAATCTGTAAGATCAGTTCAGAGAAAATAAGTTTATTGTAGGAGATAGTGAGAAGCATACAGAAGAGAGGGAATCCCAGTTATGTTTGCCTTCAGTTCCTTTTTTACTCAGCCCTTCCTTGCTTAGCAAATTTCAGTCATGTCAACATTGCCCAGCATTCAAGGCAGGGAAATGGACTGTGCAGCTTCAGTATTCAGTGAGGCAGCTCTAGCATCTGCAAAAATACCATGGGCACTTCGACTTGGGGTCAAACTCCCAGCCTTGTATTATGATCTTCCTTTCCATCTGCATGTCAAAACAATACCTGCTGCCCTCCTTCCCCCAGGCATAGTTCAGTGTTAACCACCAGCACAAGGCACAAAGACACACCTTTTCAGCTTCAGGGTCTTTCTTTTGCCTTTGATTCCTTCCTCTTTTTTTTTTTTTTTTTTTAATTTTCCAGATGACTTAAAGACAAAGATGCTTCTCCCAAATTAATCTCCCTGTTCTCCTCACCCACTCTGCCAAGGAGTTATGTTTCACTATGTTATTTTCTAAATGGTTGTGGTCACTTAGGCTTTGTTGGACCTGTTGCTACCCAGGATAAATCCAGAGTATCTCTACCATGGCTGTCACCCAGAGCCCTGGTAAAAGACTCATGATTTGTCCTTAGTAACCTGCCCATGTAGAATAGGGAATGGAAGACGGGCATGGACCTGAGAAGGAAGTTGCTCCTGCATCTCATTGCAATCCTAGTCACTTTGGGGGTTTTGGGGAGGCTTGTTTATTTACTTTGTCTGAAAAAAAGTCATTCCAGATTCACTGGGGGAAAAAAAAGGCCAGTTAAAGCAAAACTGTTCAGAACACATCTAGAGATAAATTTTATGTGGAAGCAGCTATCAGAGTACACAGAAAACAAAATGGTGAGAAAACAGGCTCCAGTCGCCTTCCTGGCAGTCTCATCATAGTTAGCCCTAGAAAAATCTGTTCTTGAAGTGTTTCGCAATCAGTGGTTGCAAAGATGTCCCAAAATCTGTGAGAAAAGAATGATGTGTTTTATTTTCTGCTCCACAGCATTGCCTAAGAGATGAATCCGTACCGAATTTTAGCAGCATAAGGATGCTGGCTGTTGGTGGTCCTACCGGACTTGGTAGGGTGTCTGTGGGTCCTGTAGCTACATGGATAAAACTGGTGCTTCACAGTCCTCTCCTGAGGAGAACCTCGGCATGCCTGGGTGTCTGCTCCCTCCTCATTCCAGTGAGGATGTGAATCCCAAATTTCTGCCAGATGTTACAGCTCCCTACTTGGCATCCTGCCTGAGGACTTACTGAAACACCTCCCACCTGAAAGGAGATGCCTTCTCCTGGGGTACACCGTCCTTCACTGCCTGGAGGCATCCACCAGTTCCATACTCACCTACTGCTGGTCTCCGGTCAGCAGGCACCTGAGCTGGTCAGTGCAGATGTGGGCTCACAAGTGGCCTTTCCAAAATGATGGTTTGGTATCTACCCTTCTCCATAGCCTCCTCTCAGGGTCAGAGTGACCTCAGGCAGCGGCCTCCATGCTGTGGACCAGATGGGCTTGGCATGGTAATCCCATAATAATAAATGTGAGTGTTGCTTGTTCTTCCTCTGTGACTGTGTGCTGCGTGTGAGGGGGTGCAGTGAGCAAGGATAAGGTGTCCTTCGTAGCTCTGTCAGACAGACAAGGGGATTTGGGAGCCTGGTGTGTGGATGTGCTCCCTAGAGAATGGTCATCCTCGCTATATGTGACAACGTCCCAGAAAACTGTACAGGCGAAGCACTTGGGCAGTGGGAGAGGTTTCACCTGCCAAAAACTCACCCCAGGGATGTCTCAGCATGTTTGCAGAACTACTGCCATACCAAATTTTGTGGACAGTTAAGATATGTAATCCAAGCTATGGCATTTTTCTCCCCATCTCTGCTGTGTTTTCTTTCTGGTTTTGTGCGTTGGCTTCTTTGTGTTCAAGCTTCAGACAGTATAGAGTAAAACCAAGAAGCTTCCCAGGCCTCTCTAATATTTTTTATTCAGCAGCAGCATGGCTAAAGATACTACATGTTTAGGATTGATGTCCAAAGTGTCCTAAGACAGGTAAAAGATCAAAAATCCGTTTCCTCTTTTAAAATTTAAAAATTTTAAATATCGAGTGTTGTTTCAGCTTTAAAGCTACGTACAAACCAGTGATAATTCTAGAAAGTTTGCTGTTCTTTTATATTAGAGCCACAGCTCACTGTATTTATCTCAGTAAAAACTCAAACCTGTATTAAGAGATTGAAGATCTTAGTGCCATTCTGAAGCTAAGCAGACTTGGTTTTGGATGGTAAAGCCAGTGTTATATCTTGGCATTATGATGGTAAAATTTTTCATTTTAGAAGGATATCCAGAAGAGGGAAAAAGCATCTTATTTTATTGGATTCTTTTTTTCCAGTTTGCAGTAAGCATGATTGCAGATGGTATTGATTGTTTTTCTTTTAGCAGCCTATATGAAGAGATAAAAGCTTGAGTATTGGTCAGAGAAGCTGAACTAAGCTAGTTGGTTATATCGATAATACATCTGGGGTAGAGGTTACCTGTATCATGCCTGCATTTATTGTGGCCAGATGTTAAGCCAAGCATTTGGTAAAACCCAGTCCTGACTCTGTACACAGGCAGTGGTGGGCTTTGAGTGAGCAATTCCCGTTCAGCTCTTAGAGGTGGGGCAGGTTCTGTGATTCTGGGAAGGCACCAGCTCACTGCTCACCAGAAGGTGAAAGTCAGTCAACTGTTTCTGGGAAGTGAAGAGAGCAGAGAATGAAGAACGCTGTCGTGCACATCCATGGCTCACCTGCAGCTCGGGTACCGTGTTTAGCTCAGGCCTCACCTCAGATGGGGTAGCAGAACTTGGAGGGGTGCGAATTCTAGAACCAATTAGTCCAAATAAAAACTCCTCAGCTGAGTGGAATGGCTTGTGGGCACGGGTGAAGTAGCTAGGCTAGGACTGTTCAGGCTGGAAAAGAGACATTCAAACAGGGCTGTAGTAGAGGTATGTGAAGCCGAGCAGTGTCACAAAGGAGAACAGGGTAAGGTGACGTGGCTTTCCAGGCTAGCAGACATCAGCTGGAATGACTGGAGCAGTGTTCAAAGCTGAAGGAGATTATCCTCGGGGTCAAGCTGTGCCTGACTGGCCGGTGGAGACACCCCTGTGCTTGTGCACGGAAGGTGCCTGAGCACCGAGTTCCCCTGTCAGGGCACGTCGCTGCCTGTGCCTGCTGGGACACTGCCTGAGCGGCAGGCACGGCAGGTGGGATTGGCGGCTCTCCTCCGCGCTGCTGCCTGCTGCTGCGGGTTTCGCGTTTCCTTCGTGCCGTGTCACCCGGGGTAGGGCAGGCAGAAGCCTGGCGGGTTTGTATCGACCTGTCTCCGCGCCGGCAGCAGCTGCATCCCGCCGAAGGTACCCGCATCTGCCGATGGCAGCGCAGCGGCACCGCGTGTTGCTGTGGCTTTGTCTGCGCTTTAAGGCTCAGCCACTAGATGCCCCTGTCCCACCAGCAAGAGGCCGAGGGAGCTCAGCTCTGCCAGGCGCGCAGGGAGGGCAGCTCCGCGCTGCTCCGCGCCGGGTGCGCGCCTGGTTTCAGTCCGGAGAGACCAGCACACATCAGCGGTTCCGTGCATCAGGCCAGCAATCGTGTATCACGTAGCAATCCTCGGTGACATTTTGCAATTTTCTCCTCTTCATGGACTGTAAGATATCGATCCCCAATGCAGTGGGAATCCATCATAGAATCATAGAATCATTTAGGTTGGAAGGGACCTCCAAGACCATCAAGTCCAACCATTGAGCCATTAGGGCTCTAAAGTCCTCTGCTAAAACAGATCAGAATCTGTCGGGGTTGGAAGGGACCACAAGGATCACCCAGTTCCACCCCCTCTGCCATGAGCAGGGACACCTCCCACTAGATCAGGCTGCCCAGAGCCTCATCCAGCCTGGCCTTAAAGACCCCCAGAGATGGGGCCTCAACCACCTCCCTGGGCAACCCATTCCAGGGTCTCACCACTCTCATGGTGCAGAACTTCTTCCTCACATCCAGCCTGAATCTGCCCACTTCCAGCTTTGCCCCATTCCCTCTAGTTCTGTTGTTACTTGAGATCCTAAATAGTCCCTTTCTTAATAAATCCTTTCTTAATAAATGAAAGAGAGAGGTTGGAGGGCAGACCTGACTGAGAAGAGGTGATCAGCAAGGGCTGCACGTGGGCAGAAGCAAAGAAAAGCAGACAGGAAACTGCTGAGAGCTGGGTGAAACGCTCTGTTTTGGTGATGAAGTCATCTGGAAGACAGTAGTGTTTGTAGAGACTAATCCCCAGGAAGGACTGTCATCGAGTCACATTTCTTTTGTTCTGCTGTTAATGACCAAAGCAGTTCTGTGCAGGGCACTTGCATTCTCAATGCCATCTTTAAGGTTGAGTGTGAGGACTGGAGGTGATGGCTCATGAAAAGGTGCTGTGGGTATGGCTGATGGCTCACCCTAGCTCACTGTTTGACATCTGTCTGCCCCTGTGTTCACCTTTGCACGTCTACAGGGTGAGCAGTGCACTAGTATGACTGTTGGCTTGTTTGCTTAGCTATGTGACCAGTTTGGGGTGGCAGCAACCAATGTCTTTGTGATACTGAGTGATAAAATTAGGCTTTACAAGTGACCTAAGGACTCTGAGGGGTACTGAAAGAATCCTGTCATTTCATTTGGTGCCCTATGAAAGTAGCTTTTACCCCTTCTTTATAATGGAATCTGCTGTTATTCAGAGTGTGTACATGTTCTTTTTCAAACTGTTGTGTGTCAAGTTTTTAAAGGATCATCAGTCTCAAACATCTGTAACAAACAGTTGGGACACCCAGATAGCATTGCAAGGTCTGTTCACATCCAGCAATGCTTTGACATCTGTGCCAGTATCCTGATATTAATTTCTCACATCCACCTTTATGGCAATAGGCTGGTCCCGGTCAGTAAATACATGCCATTGGGTCCCAGGCCTGCTGTTCTGGTAGGCCTCAGGTATCTGCTGTCTCTCAGAGCATCCATAATGCTCTGCAGCTCTCTGAAGGCCACTCCTCCTGGGTCCTCTACTGAGATCACTCACCTTGACTCCTGTTCCCTGCCCCTGCTGGGCTTGTTGTTGGCTTCTGTGTTTCTGTGGCTTTTCCCATCACTGGAGAGGGGGAGGGGTGGCTGGCTTTGAGGAGGGACTTCTTCAGAGCTTCATGTCTCCTTCAGGGAAACTGGGTAGATTCATGTTTCATGAATGCTGTGAACTAAAGCATTTTCAGACTTTAGACCACAAAGGGAAGGCAGCTGGTGAGGAAGGAGAGATTCCCTTTCTGATGCAAAGCAGTAAGAGCAGGTTGTGCACAGTCACTCTCCTACTGCTCGAAAATTGGCAGTGCTAAAATCTGTGGCTCAATTTCAGCCCAAAATGTTTCCTTGCAACTGGTGTTAGGTCTTCTGGTAGCTTACTGGTCCTCTTACAGCTGCTCTTCCCTCCTGTGGGTAGAGTTGGTGAGTCACACACCTACAAGAGGCAGGTATTCATTAGCATCACCCAACTCAGTCTCTGCACTGGTAATAGCTGTAATTAAGTGTCAGTACACAGAAGCCCTGAGACAGCCTCTAAATAAACTACTCTAAATTCTCTCCCCTATAAATGTGCAGTGCCACCTAATCAACGTGATGTCCTTTAGATTTCTGTCTCCTGTTCAATCCTCCAGAGGCTAATAAGCTGTGCACTTCTATTGAACTCTTCTTTTTTCTCATGGTTCTGATGTTCAGAATAGCTCTTTGTGAAGACTTCTCGTGTGTGGTATGGCCTGAATCCAGCTGGGTGCTTGTTGGAGTGAAGCTGGGCTTGGAGTTATCGTCAACATAGAGGATGGAGGTGGTCAGATCATCCTTTCTGACACATTCAGTTTTGTTGATGGTTTTATGACTGGAGCATTGGAGAATTAGATATTGGAGTATTAATCAGTCATTTACATAAATATGCAACAAATGGCAGTAAAGAACCTTTGTAGCTGGTGGGTCTCTGACCAGGCAGGTGTGGTGAAGCTCCTCTTCCTCAGCTGTGGTGCTGGGTTGGTGCTGCTGTGTGCACCCCAGAGGTTTATACAAACAGCAGATAGATCAGCAGGGCTTTTCCCAGGTGACCCTCCTACAGCTCTGCTGTGGCTGGACCTCGCTGTCCCTGGGGAAGAAGCTGCCCCTGAGTAAAGCCCTGCAGAAAGCTGGGCGTGGGTCTGCACCTCGCCTTAGAGAACGCTCTTTCATACCTTAAATGTCCATCACTCTGCATGCTTTTTCTTTTTCTTCTTCAAAACAAGGAAGCTGCTGTGCTGGGGCTGTCGGCGGGAGGGCTGACCCGGGCTGGCACAGGGCCCGTGCAGCTGCCTGTCACAGCCACGAGCCGTGCTGGCAGTGCCAGGAGACAGCACCGCGCTTTCTGCTCCAGAGCCTGCCACCTCTTGGTGGGTCACGGCCTGCAGCACAGCCACAGAGCTTGCTCTGGGATGGAGAGTTTTGTGCTCTCTTTTTTCATATTTTGCTATGGGTTGGGTTTTTTGGGTTGGCTTCATGGTTGTGTTTTTGTCTGTTTGTTTTTTTTTTTTTTTTTTATTATTATTTGGTTTTGTTAGGACTTTTTGAAGCTTAGCTGTTAAGAATTAAAAATATTTTGCTAACTCACATGTTACCCAAACCAAAGGGGCAGTTTCCTTGTTATATTCTCAACCTTGTGGCTTCCCATCTTGAAAGAATAATGTTTCATCTCAGTTCACTTTCTTGCAACTTCTCTTGTGATGCAGATGGATGGGAAATAAATTAATTGCTCAGAGTATGGGTGTACCTGTTATACTGAAGATATTTGTCCTCTAGGATACTGTTCTGGAGTTAACTAATTTCTAATTTCTCATTTTCTAATTTTCCCTTTCAAGGATTTTTCAAAACATTGTACAATGCGGTCAGTGTGGTCAGTTTGAAAGCCGATGACTGTCAAAATGCAAAGAATTTCTTAGTCCTTAATTTGCTTGGATGATTTTTTGTTATTTTTTTTTGCCCTTTGGAGGAGCCTAAAAAGGATTACATCGTGACTTTTTCAGAGGGATGTAAGCAATGAAAGGATGAAGTTAATCTCAGTTGTCTTTGTGATTGTTTGTAAATTTGAAGCGAGTACATATTAGCTGACTGGCAGGATGGATGGAAATACTGTTAGGAACCTTTACTGGAGAGCACTGGGCTAATGTTACCAAAATGGATGCCATTGCAACAGAAGGAACATGGTAGCTGGGAGGAGTGATCAGTCATGCCTGTAGCTGCATCTCATGGAACCTATTTTGCTGGAAAAACAGGCAGAATTTGCAACAGAAGGCAGTCTGAATTGCCCTAGCTGCAGCTATATTCATAGCCAATACTGGGCTGGTGCTTAAACACAGATCTCCATATTTCTTCCAAAATACACATTTAATTTTTTTTGCCCCTCCAGGTTCTTGTTCCTGAAGCAGCAGCCCTTCCTGCCTCTCCCACCCAGTTACTGAATCTGTCTTGTGCCAAGGAAATTACAGCCCATCTGTGGTAGGAAGCTGATAAGGAGATGGTGGGGCTAAAGAGAAAACTGGAAGCATTCCCAGTGAACCATCCCTGCTGTCTCCCTGCTGGATTGGACAGGTAAATCTGTTGGGGTCAGAGGGCTGATGAAAAGTGTATTTTGCCAGGATGAGGTGTTATGGTAAGGGCGAGGAGAGGAGGAGAGCTAGGGCAAAGCCAGAAATTTGTATGGGTAAAGGTTTTAAGCCACATCTGAATCAGCAGAATAAAAAGTTTGAGTCTTCTCTGTAGTCATGGCTTGAGACCAATTTCTTCTGTTAATGCTGGAAATCAGACCCATGGTGCCCAGAAGGAACTTCCAAATTCTTCAGAGCACACTCCTGAGTGTGCCACAGCTGCAGGGGAGTTGCTAGGGGCAGAAGGGGAGAGGGAATTAAGTTCTGGAAAGGTTGAATGTGATTGCAGGAGCATGCTGCTGGCTGACTCCCTGACTGGAAACACTTGTGTGAAGCACTCCTTTGGAGATGATATCCTGAACAACATCTCCACGCACTCTGACTACCCACTGATGTACTCCTCCTGCTAGATCACTTCTAAGTACAGTGTGCTTAGATCAAACTGTGCTGTCTCTTTCTGTGACTTCTTGCTGCTCAGAGGCAGTCTGTGTGAGGCTGAGACAGCAGCAAGTTGTATCTCAGTTACCTGTGACCCTTCTGTAGGGAGAATTCTTCTTGGAAGGATTCAGCAGTGCTTCTTTGCAAAGTTGTCTCTCGATAAGCCTTCTCACCCTCAGGAGTCCACTTTAGAGAACTCTTTTTTGCTACACCAGACATGCAATGACACTTCAGATGTGAACGCTTCAAACAGGCACCTCCCTTCTTGCTTCAGCTTTCATCTAACAGCTTTGGTGGTCCTGTTCTGTAGTCTGAGACACTCTTGAGCAATAAGGGATGCATCTGATTTCTGGACTGCTGTCTGAGATGGAGGTTAGGCTTGTAGGAAGCCTGCCTTACATGGAGTGGATGCAGCAATACACAGTTGTTCAGACAAAGCAGCACTTCAATGTGGTTTTGTTCCATATTTAAACAACCCTAGGCTAGGCTTGAAACCGAGTTTAACAGACAACATGTCAGCTTACCATGGATGATAACAGCCAGTGAGTGATCTTGGACACCTCACTGTATGCATACCTGCTGTTCAAGTGCTCCCCATTTTAAGGGTTCTGTATTTTTCAAACCTTATTTACTCCCTCACATCAGAAATGACAAACTGATGCTCTTCCTGACCATGTGCCCCATAGAAGTCAACTCCTCATCTTTGCTATGATGTCCAAAGCAAATGCTGTTGTTGATACCTCTGTGATCAGAGCAATGAAATGAAAACTTCCCAGCTGTACTTATCTCTTGTGGAATTTTATCAGGTTAGTGCAATTTCATTGCACTGGATGTGGTCAGTTGTGATTGCTTTGGTTATAGTGGATTGTAGCATGATGGAATCCGTAGGAAGTGGAAATAAATAAATAGAATTGATATTGTTTTATTTATGGCAGTGGATTAAGATGGAAAACTGAGTATTTAAATTACTGTAATAAGTACAGGAAGGTGAATAAGCTACCTTTGTACTCCGCTCCTTTATGATTTGATTGCTCATTTTACTAAAATCTGTTAATATTGTAACTGGATCTGTTCATGAAGTTAACTGTCTGAACACTAAAGCCTGGGCTTAGAGCTCGTAGTTGAAGTAGCCATAAAAAGCTCTGTATATTTGATATATTCAGGCCCCAGCTTTGACCCCTGTGGGGCTAAGCCAAGCCAGTCCACAGATGTGGGTATTGTGTTACTTTTCTGATAGTACTGTAGCATGTTGACACTGGCCCAGCTGTGCAAGGAACTCAATATCAGCCAGTTCAGAGGGCTTTTGGAGGAGCATTACCCACAGGGACCTTTGTGGTGTCCCCATCTCTGTGGTTAGTTCTTGTGCTCTTGGGGAGGGTGGGAGGTCTCTACACTTGGAGGAAGAAGGGAAAGCCTCAGGTGCTACATCTGCCTTACCAGTGTGAGCTGGGGCTCTCTAGCTTTCCTCAGTGATCATCTGTTTTGTCTTTCCTGAAGCTGAATGAGGCAAAATGGTTCAGTATTTGAGAACCTGAATGAAAAAATAGGACCCTGCAGCCTTTGGATACTTAGTGATTTTTTCCTGTGGGGTGGTTAATTTAAACCCTGCTGCACACTGATAGGTGTCAGGGCAAAATGAGTGATGAGGACATTACTATACAGAGTATCCTCAGGGAAAGGGCAACCTAACTACCCCCAAAGCCTGCAGCCCTGATCCCACCTGCATGCCTGCCAGGGTCACGGGCCCTCTTTTACAGAGCACAATAACAGCCCTGGCTCTAAAGCACAGACTCTCTCTAAGCCAGCTGGTCTTTGTGGGCAGGAGCCTCTTTCGGGGGGGTTTGCTAAGGAAAATGCTGGTGTAAAGGGCAGTATTTGATGAAGTACAATGGCATGCACTGCTGGGTATAGAATTTGTTCAGACGTCTCATCTCCATGGAGCATGATATAGTCTTACAATTAGCAAACTCAGGAAGTTTCCTTCCTATTATAAAAACACTGGCTGAGTGGACAGTGCTGGGGATCTGGGGTTGAAGTCATGAACACTTACCTGACAGCATCAATTACTACTTGAAACCTCTTTGCTCTCCTGCCCTAAAAATGTTTTTCAGTCAGTTGGAATCATGTCTCTTCTCTCCTTTGCCAGCTAAATGACAGATCCATGTAGCAAGAATTTGCTGTGCTGTTTAAAGAGAGATCTCCATCCTCAGGCATGTACCTGCCTAATGCATATCTATCTGTAAGTTAAAGCAAATGCTTCAGTGCATAACCTGCTGTACAACAGCCAAAGCTTTTTTTCTGTGTTTTTTCTTTTTTTTTTTTTTTTGTCCCCCTTCAGGGTAACCATAGAAAAACAACAACAACAACAACAAAAAAGTAGGAGTGAAGAGAAGGAAAAAGACAAACAAATTTTGCAAATCTTTGCAATCTGGAGCACCAGGCATGAAGCCACAAGGAAAATGCTGACTGATCAGCGATGCTGTATATGAGGTGAGAGGCCAAGGCCATGTTAAGTAACTCCTATGAAATTTCAACCCCACCTCCCACCAAAACCAGGTACATCTAGCACTGCATTGACTGGTGCTAAAGGGTAAGAAACTAGGCTGGAGAGAAATGCTGTGTATTTCCTTCTCAAAGAGTAAATATATTTCTAATGAAGGAAAGGTTAATTCACTTTTATTCTGTTGAAGTTAGGGAAGAAGCTTTCTGTGGAAAACTTTCTGTATCTTCTCATATAGATTACTTCAGCTGGAAGGGACCTACAATAAGCATCCAGTCCAACTGCCTGACCACTTCAGGGCTGACCAAAAATTAAAGCAGATTATTGAGGACATTGTCCTAATGCCTTTTCAACACTGACAGGCTTGGGGCATCACCCACCTCTCTAGGAAGCCTGTTCCAGTGTTTGACCACCCCCTTGGGAAAGAAATGCTTCCTAATGTCCAGTCTAAATCTCTCCTGGTGCAGCTTTGAGCCATTCCCACATGTCCTGTCACTGGATATGACATCTGTTGTAGAAGAATTAGTAGTGGATTTCTTGCTCAGGACAAGCTTGGTTGAATAAGGCTGAGGGATGATAATTTACTTAAACACTCAGGGCACTCATCCATAAGATAGTCACTGGGACTTGTCATGCATTCCACAATTTCAGTGGACCTGCTTTTCCTTTCAAAATGAGCCTGGCATTAGGCCTCACACAATAACGTGCTGGGAACAACAGCCCTGTTTTATCTGTATTTTGGGTTTTTTTTGTAATCTAGGGAACAAGTAGCTGTTCTACCAGTGGCAGTTACTGTGAATCATATTTCAGAGTGCCTAGCTGTAGGGACCTGTTGTTCTAGGAAATATATAAGTCTGCAACATGCTCTTCTGATCCAGTGCTTATCTCTTCTAATGGATGTTTTCTCTCTCTACTCAATTCTTTACTTCCCTTCTGGATCTCCCTAGTTAAAGATCTGAGATCACAGCCCACAGAGTGGTGTGTAATGGGTCTGGCCAGGATCCTTTGTAGATGCCCACCAAGAAGGTTGGACCAAATGGCCAGTGTCTCAAGTCAAAAAGGCTATGAAAGGCTTTTGGCCATTGAAGTTTTGACTTTAGTGAAGTTATATTTAACTAGGAAAAAAGGACTAGCAAGTCAAAGACAAATGTCAAAACTGTCCTGTGAACACAGTATGTGCCTGTGCAAATGCACATACAGAGTTTTATAGGCGTAAGTCAGCAGCTCAGGGACAGTTTATGTAGATAAAGGCCTATTTATTTATAGTCTAATCAAGGGCAAGTCAATTTTATTCTCCTTTGCTACAGCAAACACACTCGAATAGGATAACCTATCAAATACTTACCCATGATAGGACTGCCAAAGAAGGATGCAAGAGTAACATGAATCTTGAGCAAATGCAGCTAATCTTGCACAGTAAGGTCACATTTTTAAATTGTATAAAGAATGTGTAGCACGAGGGAGACACTGTTTGTGTAGCCCTTCTCATTTATTTTTTTTTTATTTCCTAAAGCCAGTTTAGCCTTTTTAGTGATCCACAGGAATAAGCCAGTGGAGTGTATGAGGCTCTGGAATCACAAGGGAAAAAGGATGACTCCTAATCCTGGCCCTCATTTTTAGAAAATGTCAGGGAATGAGAAATCCTGCTGCCTCTAAACACCTTCCAGTAAACAGAATTTATTTCTGACTGAAGTCAGACACTGCAGACTCCTGGGGCCTGTCTCTCTTGTTTGCACCAACCTGAAAATAAGAGTTGTGTCTGGGGTGTGGTACTCAGTTGTGGCACTGGAGCAAATTGCACTTTGAGTAGTGATCATTATCCCCGGGCAATGCTCTTCTGGAGACAACACTCAGTTTTAGCTAACTAAGGGTTTTCTGAAATTGGCCTTTTGGCATAATGCCTCGTTCAGATACTGTGAGGGTTTTCTCTATTTTTTCCAAGTCAGCTGATCTAAGAGGAGCTGCTAATCCTAGTGGCAATGGAATTTGACCCATTTTCAAGACATTGATTCCTTTTCTCTTACTGAAGATAAGACCCTTATCTTTGTCAGGTTTAGGTGAAGCATGGGCTCTGTATCCCAGACAGTGAACGGGTGTACACTGAGCTGCTCAAGCCTTAAAGAAAAGTTTAATCTCCTTGAAAATGGATTTGCTCTAACCTGGGAATAGATATATAACAGTCCTGTTGTCAAGCATTATATAAACTTTACTGATCTAAAGGCTGTTCTCATTACTGCTTATACACAAATTTTGGAAAAGAAGGGAGATGCCAAGGTAGGCAATTCAGAATAAACAAGAAATTACCTTTTTTTTTTTTTTTTTTTTTTTTTAATGTGTTCCTTCACATTGCCTTGGTTTGAGATTTTCAATTAGTCACAATATTTTTTCCTTTTTATAAAATGAAAAGTCTTCATTAGCTTTTAAAACAATGTTCAGATGTTAACTGAACCTGACACAGGTCCTGTTGATTGATTGTTAACTCTTCTGTATCCTCAGTCCCGTTGGTATTTGCTGTGCCCGTGGATACTTAGGTTGCTTCAAGGCATGTTCCCTTCATTTTATAAAACTGTTCATTGGGCATGAGAGTCTGTTTCCAGAATTAAGGATTTGCCTTGCAGAACTAAATTACTATTAGCTGTCAGCTAGACTGAACTAGTTTTTTTGAAGAAAAGTGAAACTGCATCTCAGTTTGATTCTGATGCTTTTTGACATTTCATTTAAAATACCAAAATGAAAGTCTTCTTTTTTTTTTTTTTCAAATTGAAATTTGCTTTTTGGTTTCATGTTTTGAAAAAAAAAAAAAGAAGAAGAAAAATTTTAATTTAAAAGAGGAAAAATATGTTTCTTGCAAAAAGGAACTGCAGTAGTTCAAATAGCTATTTGAAGTATTTAATAAAATCATATTTTGAGCAACTGTGTTTAAAACATTTCTGTATAGTTTTTCATTTGTTTGAACTCCCAAACAAAAAGTGACATGGAGTCATAATTAGGAAGATGTTTCAAGTTATAGTTACTGTTTTCCATCTATCTGAAAGTATGAATATATCCCTGTTTTCCTTAGACTAGGATTTTGTCAGCCAAAGACCCATGAGGAGAACAGGCTGAATTTTGCCCTCACCAACCCGAGGTTTGCCTGTTTTATTCAAATATTCAAAGAACACTCATGCATTGTGTTTCCACTTAGCCAATTTCCACTGGCTCAGGGCTCAGATCTGCAATGTTTTCTGTGAGTGAGGACTGCAGGGTTGGGACTTAGGAATAAGATTTCACTGAGCTGTTAAAAACAGATTCTGTGCTGGTTTTCATATTGATTATTCCCTTCTGCTGGAAATACTTAAGGTTTGGTGGGATTCTTGCCACTTCTAGTGCAAGCTGCTAGGTAGCAGAGGCGGCATTTGGAGTCTGTCCTTGCAGGAAAAAGAATCAAATAGAAATGTATATGAAAACAAAGGGAAAAGGTGTAAAGGCAAGAAGTAATTCTGCTTCTCAGGATGACTTCTACAATCAAATTACAGCTATCAATAAAATCTTTACAGCTTTGTTTTTGAAAACAGATAAAATTGTCCTTGTATTCTCTCCATATGTAGCTGGGTCTTTGGCTAGTATATACAGAGGATGAAAAAAACAAATGAGTGTGAAGAGACCAAAAAGCAAAAAAAAATTAAACATCTGATCATGTAACTGATCTAATAGGAACTTGCCATCATTATGGTGGCTGTGAGTTAAATTTTTCTATATGTTCTCCCTAATTTTTCTCAGCCTAGTATCTGTTTTTCTTCAACAGGAAGGTCTTTCTCAGCGACACTCAAAACTGAAAAGACCAGATTTTCTGAGACTCTCCACAAAACAAAATGGTCAGCATTAAGGAAACAATGAAGTGGAGCTGGGGATGAATATACTGCCCTGATAGATTTTAATCTGATGGGTAAAACTGCATTTAAAATCACATCGTTGGATGCTGCCACGCTTACAAAATCATGTATGACTTTAGAGACCAGAAAGCAGCAGGGTTATGGGTAAAGTAAGACATCAGCTGCCCTGTCAGGCTGATGTGTTACTGGTTGACGAACTGGGTGGGTCACAGAGATTTGGAGGGAATTACAAGAGAAGTGTCTGCCTCTACCACACAGGCAAATTAAAAAACAACAAAACCAAAACCAAAAAAAGGTGCAACAACTGATTTGTTCATTCTTACTCTTTGTTGTGTTCCTGTGAATGGTAATAGGGGAAACTGAACTTGTGTAGACAGGGAGGGTGGCTTCTCTCCTCTGGAACATGCTGGAGTGAAAGCAGCTGTCAGGACCCACGGAGTGTGGTGAGCAGGAGAGTCGCATCAAGGAGCTGGGAGAATGTTACTCGTGCAGGCAAACTGTGGAAGGAGACAGAGGGCAAAAAGCCAGGTCTCAAGGGTGGAAAGGACTCGGGACTGGAGAGGACCAAGCATTTTGTATCTTGGGAAGGCTCTGAGCTCCATGGAAAACAAGCTGTAAGCAAGAGCCTGCCTATACACACTCATATGGATGGCAGCTTGGAGCCATCCATTTTTAGTTCCTGTTCTTGCCTTGTCATTTGGAATTGCTTGCATAAAAAAAAAAATAAATCTGGGTATATATTCAATCGTTGCTGTATTTTTATTAGTTTGGAAGCAATTTGGTATTCTTTGGGAAGCTAAGGGTAAGAAAAAGTTTGGGGTGAAGTCTAATTTACTTGGGCTGTTGTCACATCTATTCTATGCTTTAGTGAAGCTGGAATAAGAGGATGAAAGCTCACAGTTTTACCCCAAATTAGTCAGGTCTATGATAGAATAATAAGTAAAAGAAAAGTCAACAATCAGCAATGCTTTGCTTTTTGGATAACAACCAGTCTCTCCATCTCTGAGGAATCAAGCAGGTGGATTTTTAATAAGGTTTATTTGGCTTGTCAGTAAGTTAGCCAAGCAAGGAAAGTGGTTATCAATATTTGTGCCACATGAAGGCACTCTGAAACAATAAGAGAGCACACAGGCTTGAATATCTGCTGTTTACTCAAAATTTGACTGAAAGGGAAGAGGAAATGGTACGACCAAACTTTTATCTTTTTTCCATTTTGGTATACATATCTGTAGTGTGCTACTGTCAAGGTACCAGTTGGCAGAGGTGTCAGATCCCAAGTGTTGCAGAATGGATTGGTCATTCCCCCAAATACTGGTTCATTCTAACCTGCATGCATTGTTCTGCCAGGTTTCATGAGCCTCCCCAGTGAGACCTCCGTGGGTGTGGCGCGTGGTTCCCGTGATGTGAGTGCCCAGTGGCAGGGCAATGCCAGAGGTGCCTCCCAAGCAGGTGTGCTGTCGAGCTGCACGCGTGCAGGAGAGCTGGCACTTCCACTAAGCTTTGATCTCCATGTGAGAGTTCTAGAGAGCCAGTCTATGCAGGCAGGGTGGACACAGCCAGTATTTCTAGCTGTCCAGAAACCCTGACTGAATAGATGAAACCATCAGTTTCTGCTAATGTGCAGCTTCTGTCTGGAAAAAGACAGGATCTGGCAAGACTTCTATTTGCTATAATTTAAAATGTAACTTTTAAAAATTTATCTTCTGTGCTGAGGTCAGAACCACGTCTTATTATTTTTTTATCACATCTACAAACCTTTTTTGCTTCATATATGAAGGGTGAAGTTCTCTGATAATCAACTGCTACTGCTTGGCTGGACTTCAGGAAGAAGGAAAAATGTCAGGATGTACAATCATGTGAGTTGGTAAGAATGAATCAAAATACGGCACCCAAATCTGAAGACTGTATTTTGATCTGCTATGAATCTCTCACATTAAAATTTAACGTACTGTTTTCCTTAGACTTCTTCTAAAATAGAACAAACTGTGTGGGAAGAAAATCCAACACATTCCGGCTGTACCTTAAGTAACAGAATTTGGGTGAGCCAAGGGGTAAGGCTTGCACTTGATTCTCATTCTTTTCAGATTCTCTCCATATATTCAGGTGGAGATCAGCCTTAGTTTTGAAATTCTTGGCTTGTTGCACTTTGCATCAAAATTACTGTGTTTTCTAAACGTTGTGGGTTTTGCTTCAAATGCCGCATTTGATCTGAGGTTGGCTCAAAGCAGCAGGTCTGAAAGTGTAACTGAGCTTGCTTTCTCTCCTGCAGCAATCCAACAAGATGAGGTGATAGGGGACGCCTGGATGCTGTTAGTGCATTTGCATGGAATGTGATAACTTCAGTTTATTCCCACCCTATGTACTGCAAAAAAAGTAAGTTATGGTCTCTAAAGTAATAGGGTTTGATAGAGTTCTTAGCAGTATGTTGTGAAAAAAAAAAAATTATCTGGCTCAAACCCACTGTTGTATTCACTTCCTTGATAAACTAACACCCGATCAGCAGATGTATGGCAATTGTTAATATTTTTCAGGCATTTTAAAACCTCTTCCAGTAAGTTCCTTGGGAAGCAAGTGAACCTCACCTTGAAATGGAAGACAAGGTTTCCGAATCACTTTGAGGGCTTTTCTGCAAGCTCTGGGGAAGGAGGAGAGTATTTGTCTTGTTCCCTGTGGCAGCAGAGAATTTGAGTTTTGCTGGCACCTTCCACTATTCTGCTTTTCCACTCAGTTTTTTGAAATGTATTTTTGTCAGGGCAAGGCAAGAGTGGTCAGAAATGAGACACAACCTGACAGATGGCAGGAGAGATTTCCAAAAGCATCTGAAGGACACCTGGGGAAAAACTCCTCTCTGATCTCAGCTACAGGAAGGAGAGTCCAAGCATTCATGCGGGCTGCTTGTTATGCTGATCCCAGTCCAGGGGAGACTTGGGCCACTGGAGCTCCACTGAGCTGTAGGCAGTTACGTGGGGCTTGCACTGGTGTGCATCTGGGCCAGCACGCTCACAAAGTGGCCTTGATCTCTTGCCTTTCAAGCAAGAGCAGAACTGTCTTGTGCTTTTTACAGAGAACTTGGAAAATCCTGCATAGCTTGGTTGCATATAGCAGAGATTCCCAGCTGTGACAGGCAGCTTTGGGAGCTTCTATTTTGGGGTGACAGTCCTGGGGCATCTCAGCAGAGCCTTAAATGCTCTCAGTGCTTCTTTTCTGAAAACTGAGCAGTTAGTTTTAAACCTCTGAAATTGCAGGCACTTAGCTTTCTTTGAATATCTTGGCCCTGGGGATTTACAAAGCCACAGACCACCAGTTTTGTTTGATTTTTTACGGTACAGTGGGGCTGTGTGCTGAAATTAATTTCCAGTGTTTTTCACTTGTAAACAGAAAAAGCTCCTAATCTTAATGAGCATTTTGCTCTCCGTGTCCTACTCCCTGTCTGCACACAATACAGTGTAAACGGATATGAAGCAAAAGGCACTCTGCCTTTCTCTGGACAGCTGTGCCAAGTCTAAGACCACATTAAGGCAGCTTGAGCTGTGAGTTCCTCTCCTTCCTCCCCAGTGTTCGAACTGTCCTTACCTGAGTGAATCTTCCGCCTTCCTGGCTTTACATTCCTCATTTCTCTGATACGCCTCCTTCCTCCAGAGCCCCTGCCCAAGCATTCTTTCCTGAAGGGAGGGTATGATTGCAAGTCATGGACTGTCAGGCAAATTTTAAGCTCAGGTGGTGTGGTTGCATCTCCATAAAAACCACGTGTCTCTGTTCTCTTTTTTTATTACTTTTCTATGGTTGATTTCTTTTTCCTTATTGATTCCCTCATTCTTTGTGATTCTGCCTCGTCTAGTCTTATGTTAAGTGAAGCACATGCTTAAGGTCTGTCCAAAACACAGAAGGCTTGTTTGTATGTTGGCAGGTTTTTCTGAACTGAGGCTTCTCTCAGGAGTACCTGATACATTTTCTGGCCTTAAAGAGTCAACATTTCATCACCTACTTTTTAGCAGGTTGGCACTGAGACAAATAGCTTGGGTGTTTTTTCCTGGTTTTGGCAGAGGGAATTTCCTTTGCCATGGTGGAGGCTCTGAAAAGGAAGGTGGTTCTCACACTGGAGGGGTAACCTTCTGTCGCAAACCGGTATCGACGGTCACCGGTCGTCAGCACCATGAGGGTTAATCTCAAAAGGTCTGAGGTGGGATTAATCAATTTTGATAGTAAAACATGGATAAAAAAATGGGAAGACAGCAGGGTCAAACCTATAGCACTAGTCCATGGAGCATCCTGACTGGAGTGATGAAGGAAAGTTGTTTTTTGCCTGTTGTTCCCCAGTACAGCATTTCATCCTTAATGTACAGCTGCCACATTAGATCTGTGTATGTACTGCAGGTCTCTGACAAACTGAATCCAGTTCATCATGTGGTTACACAGCTGTTTCCACCTGGTAAAAGATGCTGCTCTGCCAAAAGGCACGGTCCTTTTTCTGCTGGCTCCTGACCTTCCTTCAGGACCTTCCTGCTGTTGGTAGAGAGTAAAACAGTGCAGAATTTGCCCTTCAGTACAGCCAGAACAAAAGGTAGTGCTTCCAAATGCTAGGTATGACATTTGTGGCAGTGTAAAGCTAACATAAAGTGAAATGTGACTTTGGAAGAAAGCTGGCTCTTGAATTGCATGTGTGAGCACACATGGGTTTGTATATTAAGCTGACCTTTCTAGTACAAGGTATGGGTCTCTGCAGTCCGGTCGCTTACAAGTGTGCCCTTGTGTTCTGCTTGTCTCCTCTCCTGTGTGCATCTCCAGCCTGGATCACTACAGACTAGAGTCAAGCAAATAGAGGAATAGCTAATAAAAACCATTTTCCTGCTCTTTGTTTTGTTGTTGTTGTTTGCAAAAAGTGAAATCTGTGTCTTTCGAGCTCCTTCTATGAATCAGAATGATTGTCAGGTATCTTCTTGTAGGAAAAATGGTTCTGTCTTTCCTGAACCACACTTTTTCAAGTGTGCACACTTGCAAAGCTTATGTCAAAGCAGTGAGCTCTTCTACACTCTGTCTTCCAGACGGTCTCTGTCTGTCTCTTTCAGCCACCTGGATTTGGGCCTTTCCCATGTATTTCTTGTCCAAGATGCTTTCCATATCTCAGAGGATACACAAACCCATTGCCTCCTCTTCTCTGACTTTTATTATGTGTATGACTGTTCAACCTGGTACTATAATGAGCTGTGCAGGAAACACTTTTATGTGGCACTGGCATCAATTTAGACTAATCACAAACCACCATCTACAAAGAAGTCCTGATTATTACTGTCAGTAATTAGAAAAGGTCACTTAAATCCTTTACAGCAGTATGTGTCCAGCTGAAAAAAAAAGTCTATCTCTTTTTTTTTTTCTTTCCCCTTGCTCTGAGCTAACTGAAGCTTTGATTACCTGGGTTTCAAAAGATGCCTCACCATTTTATTTCTTGAAGAAGAATAATATGCATACTTCTCCCACAGCTTTTGTCTTCATTAGCCATTTTCATGTCTGGCTAATGAGGAACACAATTCTTTTTGAACACTATAGTGTAGGGTTACAGCAAATATGTGATAGTCATAACGACCTGTAGTCAGGAGATCACATATGGAACATTTCACCTTATTCCACTTGCTGTCCATTGACATTTTACCAAAAGACGTTTTTCTCTTGCAGCCATTTATTTTTTTCCTGGTGATGTCCTTTTCATTTGTTTGGGAAGGGGCAGTACTTTGGGACCTGTGCTAGGGCTGCCAAGTGACTGTGTGCTCTCCAAAAACAGAATAAGTAGACTACTGCTTTCCTCAGAATTTGGTCTTCCCACTCCATTTAGTACATGTATGCTTCTAGCAGTCACAGGTTGTCTCACTAGCTAACATTTGGACCTCAGATCATATATTGGAAAGCACTCAAAAGGACTCTGTGCACCTACTCTCCTAATTTTCCTGGACCATGTGTTGTTAGGCAAACAAGTGGAGCCATTCCATGTGAAGTGTTTCTGAGCATGAGGACCATGTTCATTGCTGTGGATGGGATTTCTCTAGCAGGTTTTGCTGTTTTCCAGCAGGCAGAGCTAGTGTCTGGCCTGTGATGCAACCTCTACGACAGTGCTCAGTGACCAGCCTGAAGAAAAGTGTTGCAAGGGTGTCTGAGCAAGCACCCCTCTGAGAAGGGGTGGGAGGAGGTGGGGCTGCACCAGGGACTTTTAGTGGCAGAATAAATGGGAAGGTGTCGGGCAGCTCTGTGCAGTCAGTCCACACACCCGCTGTGTCTCTGATCTCTCCGCCTGTGATCTCCAAGAGTATATTGTCTGCACCTGAAGAATCCTGAAGAAATACGTACAAGCAGATTTTTTTTTGGTCTTGTTTTCTTTAAACTGTAGTTACCCATCGGCAGCTTTCAAGATGACAAGAATTTTGACAGCTTGCAAAGTGGTGAAGACTTTGAAAGGCAGATTGGAGTTTTGCAATGTGTCTGCTGATCGCCGGAGCTTCTCAAGGACTGGTACCAGGCTGTTGAGCATCAAGGTAACAGGAACTGAGCTCTGAGCTACTGTGGCTTAACAGATGTGTTTGGTGTGCTGAGAGATAGCGTGCTGCAGATAACAAGGCTTACCTAGACACCTCAAATGGAACCAGAGTGTTGTCTGAACCCTAAGCAAGGGGGTTGTTTGGCTAAATGATTTTATTAGCTAAGCAAGCACAATTTTTGTGTAGTCTGGAATGGAAATTATAGGGTAAATTGCACCAAAAGGTGGAAAGTTCAGGGATGTGGTTAATTATTACATAGTAGTTTCTTCAGAAACACCCCACCCTTCTAGAGGACTTCTAGCTAACAGAGCAGGTCTGTCAGTCTATATGAGCATCAGTCAGCTAGATATTTAAAAACTTGCATAACTTAAAGCATGTGATTAATCCTATTGGATCCAAAAAGGATCCGTTTTCAATGTATTGGAAACCACAATGGCTCTGGAATTAATGGGAGAGGTAGACAGCTCTTCATGAATGCATCAGTGTATCAGCTCTTGATTTACTGGTGCTGGAATCCCTTAGTTCACTTCCCCAACTGTCTTCTGCTCTTTGTTGCAAGAGCTGCATTTACCCAGCTTTGCTAGTGTAACTCCAACAGGTGTGGCGGGGTGCTGAGGTGACATGGGACTTTCTGTGGATTCTGTAGCACTGGCAGTGTTTTGTCCTCATGCTCTTCACACTGAAAACACGCTTTGCACCTGCAGCCTGTTGAATCAACAGTGTAACAGAACGAGCAGCGGGAGGAGTTTCAGCAGGGGGTGGGGAAGCTGCGGGTACCCAGAGGATGCTGCCTTACCTGGCAGAGTGGAGCAGAGGGCTGATCAGTATTGCTTCTGTCCACTGAGGACAAGGGTTTCTCTTTCCTGTCCCACAACCACTGACTCTGCAGTTCTCTGAGCTCCTGGCAACAGACATGTTACTTTTAAAACAAAAATTGGCTGCAGAGAAAAACTGGATGGGGGAAGAGGCATCCATGTTTTCATCTCTTCCCTCAGCATGTGGGTTCTCAGCTTAGCTTTGCCTCACCTGCACTAAAAACAAAGCCTGTGTTGTGACTGGTGTTCTTGCCAGGGGACCCCTTGGGCACTGTCCTCAGGCACGGCACAGTGATCTTCTTCCCAGCAGACTGATCCTGACTCTGCCATTGGATCTGGCTTAGGAAGAAGTTATTCCTCTTTGTGATGACAACAGAAGTCCTGCTTGTCAATTAGAAAGCCATCATGGTTACCAGTTTCTACAGCTGCACTGTTTAAAGAGGAAATAGGGCTCTGGCACAAGGAGCAAGGTCCTTGGTTGTTCCTCAGGCTGGTGAAGCTATATTGGTGTGGCACTGACTGCCACATTAGAACTATGTCAGAGCCCTCAGATGGGGTAGTGCCATCTCTTACATCTTCCAGGGCAGGTGTCAGCTTCTGTTGTTCCATTTTAAAATCTCAGCACTGGGCTAGAAAGTGTCTGTTGGTGTGTGACAAAGCAAGTTGTGACATGGCTTGAACAATCTCTTCTCCTTCACCTTTGTGCTTCAAATTGAAATAGGGTAGGAGAAAATGGACACAATTTTACTGCCAGTATTGCTGGATGAGTGGAACCTGTGGATGCACTAAAAGCTGCTCTTGACAAATGTGTCAGTGTCTAGGGGATAGGAGCCTGGAGTTCATACCTGGTTTCTTGGTTTATGGCTGGTGATGGCCTGTAGCATCAGTCTGCAGATGCCAGGTGTTGCAGAACAGGAGTCCATGCAGGTACACTCAAGTTCACTAGGGTGTTAGTAACTGTCAAGCCAACTTAGCAGGGCTGAAGAGGTCTGCTGGAATGCCATGCTAGCTTGTCTGTATTGCCTCTGATACCTCTCTTACTTTTTTGGAGCTGGCTCAGTTATTTCTGACACGCTCTGTAGAGTACACCAGCTGAAGTCCTGTGGTGCATAGAGAAGTGAGTTCAAAGAGACTTTAGTCTGTGGTTATAAGTCTGCTGCAGTAAACAGGCATCTTCTGCTGGTAAGCTTGTAGCCCGTGGTTAGGATTGCTGGTTCAGCTTTTGATGAGACATCATCTTTTTTACCCATCCCAAGAGTATTCTGGTAAGCACCTGTGGTAGGCTGGATCTGATGCATTCTCAGACTGATGCATCTGAAGCTTGGATTTGGCATCTTAGATGACTGATGGTGTTAGGTACATGTTTTGCCACTTGTTCAAGGATTGCACAGTGACAGACCTACAAGGTCATATCTGATAATGCTGAGGCATCCAGTTAAGAAGTTTCATGCTCATGGAAGACTGCTGTCCTACTCTGATGGACTTACAGTAGCAGCTCTACTAGCATCTACCTAATTTTGTGCTTGTAAAACTAAAGAGGGATTGCTTAAAGCCAATGACTCCAGTGCTGAAAGCAAGGACGAACAGCACATGTTAAGAAAGCAAAGCCAAGTGAAAACCTTGGGAGCTATTTTATCAATTCCCAGCAACTGCAAATACACCCAAAGTGGGTCAGAATGATTTGGGCCCTCTTTCTGTTCCAAGGTGTATGACAGGATCAGTTGCAGGGTAGCCAGTTCTTACTGTGCCCCTGAAGCGCTGAGTTTGATGGAGCGTTTGTACCTGCACCGTGAGCAGCTGGCTCACCACCAGGTGTAGTGCTAGCCAGCCAGCCCCAGAACTCCTTTTCTGACACATATTATGGGATTTCTTCTGTCTTGGCATTGACACTGGAGAAAAGTTGATTTGTTATTAGAGTTGATTATTTGAGTTTAGTACCTACAGGAGTTTGTGCTTTCAGAGTGGAAGCTTGGACTCGTGGAGAGTAAGAAGGCTGATATCAAATGTAGTTTAGGAGCTGGTGGCTCTGGAGGTCTCAGCTCAGATTTTTAACACCACCTTTGGCAGGGGCCATGTGATTCTATTTGAATTCAGAATCTGAAATACAAAAACTGGAACCTTTCCTGGCCTGGGGCTTTTGCTTTAAGACAATGAAAGGCTTATTCACCTTTTTCCATGGGGCATACAGAAGCAGAAGTGGAAGACACTCTCTAATATACATATGCAAGCCGTAAAGCAGCAGGCCTGAGGAAAAATTTAAGAATAAGTGGTGCTAAAAAGCCAACATATTGTACAGCTTTGTGTCAGTGTGGAAGTTAACTGCAGTTGTGAGACAAGTGTCCAAGCATTGACTTATGGCTGTGTTTGGTGTTCCAGCCATCATTAGAGGTAATGGCTATTTGTAAGAAGTTTGGAGAAGGAGTGAAATGCAAAGTCATTAAGGTGTGTGGGCTAATGGCAGTGTAGGTAATGATCCTGTTCCCCCATTATTGCAGGCTTAAATGAGTGTTTAGTTGGCTTTTATGGCATTTTCTCAGTAGGCTGTTTTAGGGAGCATAACAAAATAGAATGAAAACATGTTTCAAACCTATGTATAAGCTAAGCAAATTATTAGAGAGCATGAGGGAGAGGTGGTAGTTTTAGTAGAGTGCCTAATAATTCTTCTTCCAAGTCAGTTTTCTGTCCAGTTAAACTCAGCCCATGGAGGGGAACACCACTGTGGGTGAGCAGTCTGAGATGTGGGGACTCACAGGTCTGTATTTCCCTACTGCATCCCATCCTTTGGTTCTGAAGAAGAGATGCAGCATCCAGGAGTGAAAGGGGCACAGAGAGCAGATCAGAGCCTCCTGTGGGCTCTCTGTAGGGCTGCTTAGCATCACTGGGTTTGGGGTAATCAAGCTTCTTCTAATTCGGGAATGGGCAGAGACTGCGGCTCAAAGCTCGTATCATTTACTGCTCATCTGAGGCCAATGTAGTTAAATGGGGATGTAAAGAGTAGTATAAGCAATAAATAGATGGCTTGTAACAGTATAGCTGGCTCAGTAAGGAGAGGATTGGGAGAGCTATAAAAAAACATCAGGAGCAAGCTAAAAATATAGTTAGAAATGAGAGAGAGAGGAGGAGAATTTTTGAGCATGGGCTTTAGAAACTCATTCAAGATTGCTGTAAAAGGGTTCTTCAAATATATTTTGAGGCAGGTGGAAAGTAACTGAGGAAATGACTGCATGGGAAGCTGTGAGATGGATGAGGAGATGAAAGATCAGTCACAAGCTGCTCCACTCCTCTCTCTTTTGGAGGTGAAAGGGGAGGAAAACTGGGGCCTGTTCCTGGCCCCCATCCAGAGATGGGGGGAACTTAGTGAGCAGCTGCTGTCAGGGAGAGAAGGGGTGCTCATTTCCTTGGGGGCTCAGTGACTTCTGCTGGGTCCCTCAGCTGTCTTGGCTCCCTCTCCTCTGATTTTTGTCACAAACAATTATCTGTGACAGCGCTGTGAACAACCTTAAGAAGAGTTCAGGTTGTAGGAGCTGTGACTTTCCTACTGCGGTGCTGCACTGCATTTCTGGCTTTGTTTTCTCTTAGGCTTGGATAGTAAAGGAACTAATCCAAAGCTTCTCCTTAAGGTTAGCCTAAGTGTGAATCTTTTGTGTATGCCAAGACACTGACCTAGCTTTTGATTCATTCTTTATTCTAGCCTTTTCTTCTTCTCTTAATTTTAGCCAGAGCAAATGTGCTAAAATAAAACTATATCTAATTAAAAGTGGTTGGTGAAGGCAGTCTTGACTGTTAGCAGTGTCCAGACAGATTTCCAGGCTGTGGTGGTGTAGTACTTGTAAGAAGATATGGTTTTCTATCAAAAATTAAAATACCTTTGTTGCTGGCCTGCCTTAGAAGGGAGATGTTGTATCTTCTTACTGGCCTGCACTGACACTGAGTCCCAGCTGAGTCTCTGCATCCACCAGTGCCCATCCTGGCTTCTGGACTTGGCACACTCATAGTCCTCCAGCAGCCCAGCATTCAGGGTTCAGCTTGGCCTTGCCAAGATAAACTGAGGGATATCTGTAGAGGGGAAGAACTTGACTTCCTTGACTGGTCTCTCTGTGAGGCAAGTACAGAAGAGGAAAAATTACTCATTTGCTTCCCAGTACAAGGGTTTACAGCAGACATGCTTTAAAAAGGGAATTGTACTGCAGGTTTTTTGAGATTTTGCAGATCTTTGTCATCCGTCCTGTAGATGGGTAGGGCTGCTAGAGCAGGGAAGTAGGTAAGTAGGTAGAACTAATTTAATCTGGTCTTTTTTTTTTTTTTTTAAATAACTGGTACAGTGCTTTGTTTACTTCACGTGTGAAGTGCTAGTGAAGTGAGACCTGAGCTAATTAACTCTTCGAGTAACTCGGACAAAATGCACTCAACTAGCAGTCCTGCAGCAGCAGCATGACTCCTTCTGTTGGGCATCTCCATCCTCAAAGCTCTTCAGGAGCCCTGCAGCTTCTCTGGAGCACAGAGAGCACTGCTAAAGGTACAGGTGCTGGGAGGTAGGCAAGAGAAATCAGGTTGCAAATGGTGTGTCTCACATTGCAGGAGGTGTGTGGAAGAAGAAACATTTTAGTTGAGACTACAACAGAGATTTACCCAAGACTACATGGGGATGCTTCTGAGAAGGGTGGAGACAGAAGGGTTTCACGAAAGCTCTGGGGGGTTTATTTATTTATTGCTTGGGTTTTTTTTTTGAAAATGTTTCTTTCCCAGCTAATCCCTGATTGAGCCAACTGGCCTTCTCTATAGCCTCTAAATCACTTTTCACATTAAAAACAAACCTGAAAAGACAAGGTAGGCTGGCAGCCTAGGGATATGGTAACACCTCTGTTGGAAATGTAAGCAAGAATAATTGCTTCTAGAATGCTCAACAAACAAACAAACACTTAATTAAGAATAATAAATCAAGCAAGGGAGGGAAACACTTGAACATCTATCCCTTGCTATCACTGAACTTGCAGGCAGGTTATGGGTGCTCAGGGACATACTTCAGCATTACTCGAACACTGTGTAGGGGCTCTAATAGTACAATGGGGGCTTCTGTTCAACAGAAATTATTTCTGTGCTGGTCTGGTGTGTAGAAGGGCAGGCAGTCTGTGGTGGGAGGAAAACCAGACAGATTCCTGTCAAGTGGTATTATGAGGGTGAGGCTCTAAAGGTCACAGTGATTGCTTTGGATTTTGACTGTCAGGAGTTAGATGGATCTTAACTTTTCTGGTCATTCCACCCTTGTGGACTTTCTCTCAGGCTATGTTTGCAGTTGGGACTGTGATCTGGATGATTACCCCAGCTTGTACCAACAAGTGGTAGGACTTGCTTGAACTGGAGTAGCTATTTGGGTAGCCTCAGATATGGGGCCTGCTGGGGGAAGGGATCCATCTCTTGAACCAAGGCTGAGATAAACCAGTTCCTACAGTCAGTCTCCCGTGTCAGCAGCGTGGGCTGGGTTTTCAGCAGGCTCCAGGCAGGGCAGAGGTCCTGTCCAAGCCCAGCCTGGGACACCCAGGTGACCTGTGTGCTTTGAGGTGCTTTGAGTGTGTGGCAGCTTTCTGTACTGACAGGCCTAGTGAGACTGGGGAGCTGACCAAACTCTAATTTTTAGTTGTGCTGCATCCAGGGGATTTAGCCTCAAACTCTGTATTTATAATGGGGGAGGGAGGGGATTTTGCTGGTGCTGACTATCCCATCCAATGGTGTGGGAAGGTTCAGAAAATGATGGCTAAACCTTTTGAGAATGACTGGATGTTTGACATTAATGAGGAAAAAATGCAAGGCTAAAAGCAGCCCAGATGCACAGAATTCAATTACTTGGCAGTGCAGGTTGATTTTTAGTGTATTTTGCAGTACATTAGTAATTGATCTGTGCAGTATTTGTAATTGCAGAGGAGCTCTAGATTAATGTTTGTCATGATTGTTACAAAATGTTCGATGCTGGGAATGAAATTTCTCCTTGCTGTGATTGTTCATCTGATTTACGGCTAATGGAAAGTAGCTCTCCTGCTCCTTTCTACAGCAAATTGATCTTGATTCTTTAAAAAAAACTGAGTAAGAGGAATTTTCTGTTAAAAAAAAAATGCCCAACAGGAAGTTAAATCATGGTGAGAGCTGCTGCCTGGTGGGCACGCGTGGCACAGACCATTGGGGTTTTGCACTGGTGGTCACTCTGTGATTCCAGTTCAGTGCCCAGGGGGCAGCTGTGCTTGCATTCCAGAAGTAAAAGTTTCTCAGAGCCCAAAACGTTCATCATCCAAATTCTTTTCAGTCCAGAAATTCATTGGCCAATCTCTTAATTGGCAAAGCTTTGCCTTACTCTCTCTCTTCCTCTGCGTGTCATCAGCACTCCTGCTGTGCAAAGGAAGCTCCCGACTCGCTCTGTCATTTTTCTTGTGCATATACTAATTATATTTTTGGTAGAAGATGGAGCTCCCAGATGGTTTCCCAGCGTGGACAGCCTAAGAAAGGCTTTGTTCCCAAATGGGGCAAAAGAGAGTGTGTTTAGTCTGGTAGGTGCAAAGCCCTGGCTGTGACACTGAGGCACTTTGTGCCCCATTCTCTTCAGCTGTACAGTAAAGATTAAGCCTGTAAGGGACCCCACAGTTGGAGTGGGGCTCTGTTCTGTTAAACAGTCTCTGAAAGAGGTATAGTCTTGTGGGAAGTTGTCCTGTAGGCTGCTTGTTCCATATCTACCTCTTCCAGGACAATTTATGCCTATCCCTGAAGTAACTGAGACAATGAGTGTCCGTCTGACCCCTGAGTTTGTCTGTTCTTGTTTTGAATTTTGCCATCTGACAACAATCCAGCTAAGCATACGCTTATTTTTAGCAGCTTAGCTGTACAGTTGCAACAGAAGTTAAGCATCTATCGAAGGTCACAGCTGGATGAGAGCCAGCATACTCAGCAGCCAGCCTTGAGCAAACATTGAGGAGAGAGGCAATCCTTTCCCTCCAGAGTTATGATATTGGTTAATTGCAAGATATAATGGGTGGAAGAAATGAACAAAGTGATACGGAAGGGTGATCCCACAGCAATATCAGCACATGCTCTGCTTGGGGTGAGGTTTGCCAGCTGCCTTGCCCTCATTAGGAGCACGATGTTTTCTAAGTGTTTGAAAGAAAAAGAGCATCAGGAGACTCGTAAAAGAGTTAGTGTCTTGGCAGCTGGGAGTGGGAAAGGGGCAGGAACACTTAGAACGTGAGGCGTGAGAGGCAGTTGTCCTGGGTGTTACCTGTATAAACTTCAAGCCTTTTCCTCCTGTGTTTGAGTCTCTTCCTGTGCCTTTCTCTAGGCGCAGACAGCGAGCTTGGTGCTGGAAGATGGGACGAAGATGAAGGGCTGTTCTTTTGGCTATCCATCCTCCACGGCAGGGGAGGTCGTGTTCAGCACTGGTCTTTCTGGGTAAGGCAAAAGCACATGAGATATAAGCACCCAAACTTGTCTGGGAGCTTTTTAAAGCATGAAAGCTGCTTTCCGCAAGCTCATAGGGTCCTGATCCAAACATGTGGTGTTCTATATAAGAAAACACTGTGGGCCAGGGATACAGAGAGAGAGAGTGAGAGAGTTGAGGAGACTTCATGCATTTGTGATGATGAGCAACTTCAAAGACTATATAACTATATATATAACTATATAT
>NW_008611101.1:0-8340 GCF_000691845.1 Merops nubicus
GTCGTCCCCCCAGCCCGCGAGGTGACCCGCAGCCATGGGCGCTCCTCAGCGAGCCCCGGACACCAACAGGGCACAGGGGCCTTTCTGTTCAGCAGAGGACCAAAGTCAATAGGTGGGGTTTCATAAGGGTAGAAATACTGCTGCTCTCTCCCTTCTTCCCCCCCTCCCCCAAACAAAACAAACAAACAAACAAAAAAACAAACCCCACCAACCAGAAAATGTTTCTGAAGGCCCACCTAAAATAAAAGTTGCCTAGGAAGGTACCTGTGGTTTGATGCTTAAGCCCCACCACCGGGATAACCGTGTGCACCAAAAGAAGATAACTCCAACCATGCATGGGAAACAGACCATCCTTGCAAGGATGCTACACAACCATGAACACCATGAACATCCTGCCAGGGAAAGGCAGAGACATGACCAAGTGGCAAGACCTGACCTCATAATTGGAAAAGCTTTGGGACAGTCCAGTGATGGTGACCCCTTCTATCGTTAAGTCTAGCCACGATGCCTGAAAGACGGTGAACAGCCCCAGAGATTTCACAAAAGTGTTGAGTGGAGGCATGCGTGGCTAATATTTAAAGAGTTCCTGTCCTGTGCAAAAGGAGGACAGCTGGCGGGCCACTCAGAATGGACCACTGGCTAAATAAGTGGTGTCAGGAAGCAACGCTGCTTTTGTAGACCACTGCCTCTCTCTCTGCAGGGACCTGGGCTCGCACTCTCAGGACAACAAAGATGCAGTTTGGTAGGGACCAGCAGGACAGGATGATGAACATAACACTGGACAGAAAATGCTTTTCAGAATATTTTTTCCCTTTTGCAAAATGCCATTCTCAGCAAAATCTGACCATTTACAAGAATGTCAAAGTCAATAAAGTGGCTTTTGGGTAAAAATTTTCCTCAAATCCTTCTGCTTAATGTTGTCTGGATGGATGTGAGTAGTAACATAAGGAGGCTGCCTGAAAGCCAAATTTGGGACTCTGGGTATGCAAAAGTCTGTTCTGCAAGAGTCAAGTTGATGCAGAAGATGGTCCAGAAGACACTGGACTTATTAGTGATAAGGAAAGCAGATTAAACCCTATGGATTAATTTCCTTACTATGTTTTGGGTTTTCTTTTCCCTTCATGTTGTAGAGAAGGAGATTTGGGATTTGTTTTTCTAAGAAAAACATTCAAAGATCAGCTCCGGATGCGTGTTTCAGGCACACCCTCATCCAGTACCCATCGCTTCCCGTTTAAATATTCCAGGTTCATCCGTCCAGCGCATCTCGGTGTGCTGAATACATGCAATTGATGCACTGCTGAATGTTCCAGGTGAGGTGGAGTGATTAAATGTCCCACTTTTTCTTTTTTGGTCTTGTCCTACTTTTTGTGAGGATTCAGATGGTGTGGCTAGCTACTAACAGCAACGACAGCAACAGATACTAGTACTCTCATCCTGCTTTCCTTAGCTTGTGAAAAGCTTGTGTCTTGATAAATACTTTGCAAATTCATAATTCTCATGAGGTGCCACAAATAATTTTTAAGCATCTGTAACTTAATATTTCACAACCAAGTCTACTGAGTACAGTTGTGTTTATTAATGATGCTTCCAAAACAAGCTTGAATTTTTAAAATAAAGCCTCTTTAGTATGCCAATACATGTTTGGAGCAGTCAGAAGAATGTTTAAATGCATGGAAGACCTGAATATCTCTTAAAACTGCTGAATGGAAATTTTCAGGAGTTAATACATGTGAAAACACACCAGAGTTAGTATAAATGAGAAATTTTAGCTCAAGTACTAGTTTCAACATCTCCAGCAGAGCGACTTGACCCTGCTCTAAGCAACTTATCTGGACTGGATGAGCTCCAGAAGTCCTGTCTCAGCTCCAACATTCTGGGACTGTGTGATGTTACCTGAGAATTAGGGCTGGTGATTTTGAGATGAGGCTTTTAAAAGAGAACTGCCCTTAGAAGAAAGAAACACTGCGGACTACAACAGATTGTGCGCTTGTCTCGTTACTTGGCTTTACTTAGGATGCAGAACCCATTCTGAAATCCCTCCTGGCAAAGACGTGTGTCCTAGTTTTTGGCTGTGGCCGTCTGATCACCCCCAAGGTAGATCACACCTGCCATGCTGCTGCATGTACCAGGTACTTCTCTTTTAACCCTCTTGGGTTTCTGCATGTCAGATCAGCAGAAGCAGGTATTAGAGTATGTGCACAGGAAAATTAGAGGATAAAGGGTTGATCTCGAACATCCTCTAGACAATATACTGTAGTCATTTTTTAGACCAAGTACAATAACTGCTACCTTTTTCAGAAAACTGCTCAGAGGAGGCTATAATGTGTGATTTATTTTTTTTTTTTTTATGATTACTAGATGGTTTGTGTAGAAAAGAGTCATTCAAAAAGCTGCTCTGCAGCTCTAATGCTTGACTGGGGATATGTCACTTAAAATTATCACACAGGTCGCTTGTGGAGACAGGCGAGTGCCTCACCCTGGCTATTCATGTCCGATCCACTTTTGAAGAGCAATTGTTTTATCATCCTGTCTCTACTGTTAGTGCCAAGCCTGTTAGCAGAAGAAGCTCCAGATACATGACCATGCTTCAGGGACATAGCTGTTTGTAACTTTAGAAAAATCACAGGCTCAGCTGTCTCAGTTCTCTTCTTGACCAGAGAATATGAATGAAAGGGTAGAGAGATTTTTCTCTACTCTTTGGCAGTGCCCTACAACTGACAAGGATGGAGAATGATTAGTCTCCTTCTCTGTCTGATGCAGTCTGTCATCAGGTCCTCACCTCAGCTAACTCTTCTGGGTTGCTGCTTTTCTCTTGTGGTCGTTTCTCTGGGAATGGGATTGAACATGTGTAATCATTTTACCAGAGTCAGTGGTTTCATCCCTGGGTATGTAGTTTTGAGTGGGATCTTCAAAATCAGGTACAGAAGCCCTGTTCACAGCCACCACTTAGTGGGGCTTTATTCAAATTCATGGTCTGAAAGCTAATTCTAGCCATGTGGTCTACAGGTAACCCTCATATGGCTGAACTGGATGCTCCCATTTTACATCTCCAGTAGGATCTGTACCAGCACTGTACAAGGGCAGAGGGGAGTTTTTGCAAGATGGTAACATGAAGGGTATGTGTCTGCGTGTGCACAGGGACATCCCCAGTCCAGTGTAGTCATTCTGTCATCCTTACAGCAGTGCAGATTTGAGAACTCTCTGCCTGCTGGTTATTCTGGCATCCCTGACTCAGCTGAGGAGGGACAGAGGGTATTAAACAGCAGTTGATCAACCACATCTCCTGCCATCCTGGTGATCATATGTCTTCAGGTGCTTCTTTACAAGTAAAATGCAAATAGTCACTTGTATTGCAGAGACCAACTCTGTTGCCCTCTAGGGGCTGGGTGTTTGCCACACCAGTGTGAGCCCCTGTTCCTGCCAAACCAGGGCAACGTTGCTTCTGGGTGGGGTCTGCCCCCACTCCCAGCTTATTACACACAATTAATATCACTGTGGCGAGAGTGAGAGAGGAGAGCATCTTCACATAACCTTCAAGCATTTGCACAGCTGATGAGAAACACCCCTCCCCCAGACTCTAAATCTCTTCATGCCTCTGGTTAAGAGAGGGAGGTTGTATTTTACTTTGCATTAATTCCACTGAACACCAAGTATTATTTAAGGTGGAAAAGAGCCTTTTTCCTTAGTGAATAGGAGCACGACAGACTGAGTGTGTCTCCAGATCAGGCTATGGCATGGCAGATCCAGCCTTGTAGGCGTATCCACCTCCAGCTTTTCTCTCCCACAAGCCACGGGCATAAAGCTGGGCTGCAGAGAGAGCTTTTTCTCTTCTTGTCCAGGGGGCTTCCTGTGCTGGCTGAAATCTCTCATGGGCTTCCCAGTCAGTGTTTCTCTGCTTCTGTTCTCCAGGGCCTGAAGATGTTCTTTCAACCCATGTCCCAGGTCCCACTCTGTTCCACCCTGGCCACCATCCTCTGTAAGAGAGGGGAATGCTGCAGCCACTGAAGCTGATCAGAGAAAGTTCCTGCCTGTGAGAACAGAGAAAGTAAGTTCATGATGGATTCTCGTGCCCTCATTTTCAGCTCTGCCTGGAGGTGTGAGTTCACAGGGTAGTCATGTCTGCAGTCAGTGCCTGCTCCACTGGCTTGGAGAAAGATCTGAATCACACCGGCAGGGTTCTTGGTTGGGTTGCTCAGAGAAACTCTACATGAGAATAATCTCTCCCCTTCCTTCCTCTCCACACTCTTCCTTGGCTCTTCTGTAAGCAGAGCACGACATGGGCTTCACCCTCCCTAGAATGAAATTCAGGAGCGTGCCTAGCATATTTCTACAGCAAACTCCATCACCTTTCTGCCCTGCCCCCTCTTCCCACAACCGAACTATTACACAGAAATATTCCCCGATTCTCAGAGTTTATTAACCTTTTTTCCAAGGGACTGAATAGAGCTATTCACAGCTTTTGAACAGCAGCAGAAACCCATTAAATTGTTCTGTGGCAATCTTTTCAGGAACTTGTTCCTTTAGCAGAGACATATTTCAGGAGGCTCTGCACTCACTCCCAACCTATTTGGATTCAGAAAATGCAAGTGCCACTGAGGCATAAGGGTGAGCCACAGTGGACCCTAAGCTTCGAATGTCACAGGGCGACAGACAAAAATTTCTCTAAGCTTGTGGTCTCAGAGCTGGCCAGAGGTACTAGCTCATTCCTAGCCCCAGTTAGATCACCTCTGTGTCTGCTCCGAAGGAAGGAACAAGGACAGTGCTCTGGGACTGGAATTTATCCATTAAACCATCAGCACAAAACCCTGCACAGAAAAATCCGTAGTAGCTCCTGTGCTAATACTGGCCACTCTATGCTCAGCTGTCCAGTGAAGGTGTAGGTGAGAGTGACACTGAGGACATCAGTTTCATCACTGGTACAAGTTCCTAGCCCCTGAGAAAGTCCTGCTGACCCAGGCTAAGGTCACTCATCTCTGAGCCAATGCTGTTACTATGGTGCTGCTACATATTAAGGGACTCTGCATAGGAAATAGTACAGGATGGAGAGAGGAGAGAGACCAAATGCATAGTGCAGACGTGCTCCTGGGATGTGCAGGTCTCTCTAAGCAGCATCTACTTGGAAGGGAGCTAGTCATTATTCATCCAGCATGCTGGTAACATGTAACCACTCCCGGGCTTGCGTCTGCAAGCAGATATTTTCACTTCTGCAGACACAATCTGAAAATCCTGCTGCTGTTGTCCTGGCTACATCCTAGAGCCAGATGACCCTCTATTCAGAAGAGCTCCTGAAAACTACTAATACGTCTGTGGCAATGATTCTTTTTTTCACTGAGGCAGTGACATCCTAATCTATGAACCAGATGGACTGGGGCCTTGGGCAATTGTAATCAAAGAGCAACAGCCACAGTTTGAAGGAAAGAGAGATCCCCAGTTGGTTTCCTATTAAATGCTTCTATTTTCATTTTGTTTTGGCTCAATTGTGTGCATCACCATGGCCCAATGAACACATCTGGCTGACAGCTCAGATCGCATACCCAGCACATTACTCTGTGTGTGCTTGAAGTTTCACTTCTTCCAAAGTCAGTGGCAGTGCCCTGTGATGACAAGTTTGTTTATACTTGTCCTTAGGTGGCATTGAGGGAACAACAGAATCAGTCGCAGGCGAAGGTGGGCTGAGAAAATCCATCACCGTCATGAGGAACCACTCCCATTCCTCTTCACCAGCAAAATATCTTTGCCTCTGTAGAAGCTAGAAGATTACTTTGTCTTAGATTTTGGAGCTCAAAATATGGCCACTTAGGAAAAGTTTAACCCCCCTGAGTTACTATAAATTGGTCCAGCTCAGTCCCCAGCAAAAGAGATATCCCATATCTAATACTGACAGTGACTTATGAATTTTTACTGGCAATCAGTCTGTGAAACAAAGGTCCTAATATTTTCAGGGATTGATGAATGCATAGCTGTGTTTTGTTTTCTTCTTTTAAACTAGTTGAATTAGCATAGAGCTTGATATTCTGCTCTTTCATTGTCTCCCAGCTTTCAGCTGTTCCAAAGGTACTCTTGCCATGAGAAGAGGGTTGCTGTGGTCACAGGTCCTGTCATGTATACTGGTTCCTTAGGTTTTGGAAGACATTAGAGAGTTCTTCCAAACATGTTTTCTGTATAAGTTCTGTAGCATTTTCAGCAAATGTATTACAACAAGTTCTGTGGCTAGCGTAGCTTTTGTACAGTTTTACATTGCATTTATCCTCCAGAAAGTTACTAAGTGACATGGTTTAAAAAATATTTGTTGTTATTCTCATGTTATTGATTGACATGCTAATTATGACATGGACATGGATTTTGAGTTCCGTGTAGTTTCTTTCACTGCCTACAGTGTATTTTCTTTGAATTCATGTCACATTGTGATCTGGTGTCAGTTCAAAGGCTAGCTTTGCTTTTCATGCTGTTTAAACATTCTTTCCACTTGATATGCTGCTTTAAGGATCTATTATAAAGTGATGCTGAGGGCAGTGTAAGACTCTGGGACTCGACGAGGCTAGATTAGAATAACCTAGTGTTTTACATCAAATGAAAGTGGTTTGAGTCACAGTTATAAGCCACTATTTGTTAGCTGTACTCTCCAAGTGCACAGGCATTTTTGGCTCCTTTTATAGGACATCTTTGCTTGCTTTATTTTCTTGCTTTCCCTTTCTAAGAACAGATGGGAAGAGTAATTTCAGTACTGAATACCATAAGATACCTGGAGTAAAGTAAATTAAGGGAACACCACCAGTGAAAGAATAAAGCAGTGAAACCACAAACAGGAGATTTACAATTAAGAATTAACAGAGAAGATAAGCTTTGCCAAGAGACAGAAATCACTTGGTCCAGAGTGAGTCTCACAGAGGATGAACAGGGCTCTGATGTTACAGATGCATGGAGAATCCCAAGTCATAGAACAAAGGAGGCTGAGGATGTCAAACATGTAAAGCAGTTTATGTTTTTATGCACACTGCAGCAGGTAACATAAGTTGGGATAATGTCCATTATATGACCAAAGGTGCAAGGAGTACTAGGGAGTATTAGTATCTCGCTTTACGAACATGTATGAATATCAACAGAAGGAATATATACCATGGGTCAAGAAAACAAGGACAGAACCACTTGCTTTGATTAAAATTATAGAGCAAAAATGTACAATGCAGCAGCCAAAGAAGAAATGGTCTAACTGGAAGTAAATAGGACATTTATTTTTTAACTGTTATACAGAAGCAAATGTGTTGCCAGAAATACTTCTAGAAGACGCTTGTAGGAGAGTCACACATAGCAGGAAGTAAATATGGAAAACAGAAAACAGAATAAGCTTATTAAGCACAAAGAATTATGTGAACAAAACTGGAAAATAAAGGAGATATATATTGGAAAAGGAGTACCAACTCAGGAAAGATCTCAACTCAATACAGAGCAGACTTGGAAGAGCCTCCTTCCCTTAGCCTCGCTGCAATTCTTGTCTTTAGGAATGATACCTTAAATCAGGGCGATCAAGCAGGGGATGTTAGCAGGATCATTAGGCAGAGGATGTTAGAACAGGCACTGTCATGTCCCTTTTTGTAGGGACAAAGCACTCCATTTACTAGTGCCAGAACTGCCAGGACAAAGCTGAGTGAATAGACCAGAACATTCTAGATAATGCAAATAACGTATGATTAAACGACATTGACATAAAAATTCAAATAAGTAGATCCTGAGTGAGATGACAGAGGAGGGCCTCTCCGCGTACATAAGGACAATGTGTGAAGATTCATTGGGAAGGTGGGTAACCTAGAGATGTTTGCCTCCAATCTAGCTGCTCGCAGCAACCACCTGGAGCATTGCTGCATGGTGATGTTTAATGGATGTGCAGTGTCAATATTAATACAGAGTCTGAGAAACTGAAGGAGTTGATTAGGGGACTGTGTTCCAATGGTTCACAGCACATGAGTAAAGTTATGCACTCATTTCTCCAAGGACGCTATTAGTGGTGCTGCAGAACTGTGCTTGAATCTGAAAAACATTGACTTCTGTTCCACAGATGCCAATGAAATGTAATGTCAGCGTGCTTTAGTAAATAAAGAGATTTTTGGCTTTATTTCACAGAAAACAGTGTTTGCTGAAGTTGCCCGTGTCACACTCTCTGAGATGGTCAAGCCAGTTCCTCCTGGGAATTACTGTTTGCAGTTCAGTGCACAGCTGGTGGGCATTGGGAGGCCCAGACCCACTCCCAGCTACCTGCGTGCAAATATGGTAGGTGAAGCTTAGAATTAGATTTTATATGTAAAAATATTTTATATGGAGAGGACTATGTGGCAGGGGGCGTTC
>NW_008611102.1:0-467 GCF_000691845.1 Merops nubicus
CTCCTCCAGCTCCTGCTTGCTCTGCGTGGCACCGGGCACCGCAGTGTCTCCAGGCCCCTCCGGCTCCCCCGGCTCCGGGGCCGGGCTGCCAGGCTTGCCCAGCATCCAGGGGTTCGCTGCGCCCCCACCCGCGGGGACGGTCACAGAGACGAGCTCCTCCTCGGGGACATCATCTGGCTCCTCCCGGGGCAGCTTCTGCATCAGCTCCTTGCCCTTGGCCAGCTGCTCCTGCATGGCCTTGCGGGCCTGGGAGGAGAGCGAGGTGTTCCTAATGGGGGCCAGAAACAACACTCCCACCTCCCCTGTCCTACCTCCAGCTGTCCCCACCCCCCGACCCACACTGGAGACCCTGCTGTGGCCTTTCAATACATAAATGGGGCTCCTCAGGAAGATGGAGAGAGACTTAATACCAAGGCCTGTAGTGACAGGACAAGGGGAAAGAGCTTGAAACAAAAAGAGGGAGGTGC
>NW_008611102.1:600-878 GCF_000691845.1 Merops nubicus
AGCTGCAGGTGTCCCTGCTCCATGCAGGGGGGTTGCACCAAATGAGTTTTAAGGGTCCCTCTCAACCCAGACCCTGTTGTGAATCAGTGATCTCACCTCCAGGTCATACTTAGCCATAATGGCCCTGGAACGGGCCCATTTTCCCTTGTTCTGGTGCTTAAGACTCATCCGCTCCTGGGGGAGGGGGGAAGAGAGAAGCATCAGGAGGGGCTGGCTGAGCAGCGGGGCCTTCCCGGGGGCGGGGGAGAAGCAGAGGGCAGCACCTGCATCCTGAGCTG
>NW_008611103.1:0-1341 GCF_000691845.1 Merops nubicus
AAAAAAAGCCGAGCGAGGCATCGCGCAGGCTGCGCTGAGGCGGGCGCTCCGCAAAGCAATACAAATCAGAAATGAGATTTTTGAAGTCCTAATGAACCTGATTGCAGGAACATTTATAATCCCCCATGGCTTTAAATGAAATCAGATATAATCAGGAGCTATGGGGAAAGGGAGTGTTTACAGGCAGAGATTGGGAAGTGCTGCTGTATTAGTAAAGATGCTGTTCCTTCTATTGATGTCTAAAATGATGGATAATGTGAGAATGGCAAATATACTATTTGTCTAATGGCTCTGCAATTAAATTCCCCTGTAAATGACCCATGCCTCATTTCATCCTAATCTATGGAATTTTGATTGAATTCGTCAGCTCTAATTGAAAAATACTGCACTTTAATGTCTGCAGTGCAGTTTCAGGACCGCGCTGGTTTTAATGAGACGGTGCCCCTCTGACCTGGGAATATTTTAGACTTTTATTCGGGATTTTTTTAAACTGGCGGATTTCTCAACTCTATTCCACGAAAAGCTGCGATTGGGAGTGCGCGTGGCTTCCCAGTGCTGGAGATAATCTCTCCGTAGCGATGAGATTTATTAGGGTCTCTTTTAGTGCTCCTAAAATATTTGGACTTCGGTTATTGAAATTCACATCAATTTATAAGAAAAAAACCAGCCCATTTCCCCTCATCCGAACGAATTTAGGGATATACCGGGGTTACCGAAGTCAAAATTTCTTCCTTTTTGGTTTGGGCTTGTTGTGGTTTGGTTTTGGTGTTTGTGGTTTGTTTTTTTTTTTTCTTTTTTTTAACAGAAGATTTTCAAGGTCTCTATTTTGTGTGTTTCTTTTTTTTTAAAAAAAATTTTTTTTTTTTTTTTTTTTTTTTTTTTTTTTTTTTAACGCGCGGCATTATTTTTACCCCTTTTCCTCTTCTTTTTCCTAATCCGAAAATCCCGGGCGCCTTCAAATTTGTGGTTTTGTGGTTTGGGGATTTTGTTTGTTTTTGTTTGGGTTTTTTTTTTTTTTTAAAGATACAGGTAAAAAAAAAAGGGGGGGGAGAGAAAAAAATAAACAGACAAAAAAGCGCAGCCCGTCTCCCGTGGATGGGGTGGAAGTTGTGGGGAGAGGAAACCCCCCCAGAGCCGCCTTCCCAGCCTGGAATGAGTTCAAAAGGGAACACGCGAAGGAGTTAATGGGAGTAAGCGACGAATGAAGGGGTTTGATTGGGCTTGGGGGTTGTGTTTGGGTTGTTTTTTTTTTTTTCCTTTTTTGAGTGTGTGTGTGCTTTTTTGTTGTTTTGCTTTGTTTGTTTGTTTTTTAACTGCACCTTTTCTTATCTTTACATTACC
>NW_008611103.1:1383-3255 GCF_000691845.1 Merops nubicus
GGGCCAAATCCTGCTCCCGTCCCTCTACTCCCAGTTCCTGCAGCCCTAATGCCCTGGAACAAACCCACAGCCACGCACACAAGTGCCACCTCTGCCGATCCCCTCGCTCCAGGGGTGCCTGGGATGTAGGGTGAAGAGCCCCGGCTGCGTCCCTTATATTTTGGCGTCCAGCGCTCACGCCTAATCCTTCTACCATGAAGTACTCACCGATTTTTTTTTTTTTTGGGGTGCTTTGCTCCTGTCTGCCCTCTCCCCATCCCCCTCCCCAGGAAAAAAAAAAAAAAAGCACTGAGGGGGGTGAGGTGCTTTCCGTGACGTTTCCCATGCAATTAAAATTTCCCAGCCAAGGCAAAGGCTCTTGCAACCATCACCTCGCTCGAATCGCGGTAAGCCTGAGTTTTGCATTTGATAAAGTCATTTTTTTTTTTTCCCCATCAGCCACAAAACAAAGCTGCACACACATACCCCCACCCCACCCACCGCCCAGCAGCTTCGGGGGCTAGCTCACACCAAATAACGGGTCACACAGCACAGTCCCCCCGATGCCCAGTGGGAGGACGGAGCCCGTGTGCCATGGAAACACACAGCACAGCTCCCTACAAACAGGCTGGAGGCATTTTCAGCTCCCTGCGCTTCTCCACCCCCCCCAGGCATGTAGCACATGAAGATGCCGTGCTGGGTAGAGGGATGCTCTGACCTCTGGCACCCTACGGACTCGCACCTGGAAGGGTTTGGGCACCTCCTGCTTTTCCTTTTCTTCCACAGCTTCTCGGTTTCACTTCTTCACTCCAAAAGCTGTACTTCCTCCCTACCGTGATTTTTGGGAAAAGCCCACGATTTCTTTAGCCTGCCACCCAGCCAAGAGGCTGCTGGAATCACAGACACATCCCAAAATCTGCCCAGTTCAAAGATGCTTCCTATATTTTATGCTCCTTTCCTGTCCTGGGAGAGGGCTTTTTTTGGGGGGGCAAAACCTGCCAGAGGCTACCTGCTCTTCAGCAGTCCCTAGTCCAGGCGATGTGGAAACCTCCTCGAGCAGCATCTTGGTGCCACACTTTGTGCTGGAGCCACGAGGGACCAGGTCTGCACCCATGCTACGACCCAGGGGGAAAGAGCTTCTGCCGCCCAGCCGCGTGTGACCCTCCCAAACACCAGTTCCTACCATCTACTCGGATTGAGCTGCCCTGTGAAAGGCTCTTGCCGAGCCCCAGGGGTGGCAGGGGTCCCTCGGTGGGGCACGGGGGCAGCTGGCCAGGCTCTCCAGCCTGCCCCTCGGCCCCCTCTCGCCTGTTACACTTCCCAGGCACAATCACGCTCCGGTTGCTCCTCCGACAATCAGAGATCGCCGACGTTTTTTTTCTCCGGGATAAAAAAAAATCAGCTAACTATGTGCCGAACAAAAAGGCTATTCTCGCCTGAAATAATACTCCCGTCTTGCACAGGCACTTGTTTGTGGGCAAACTTGGAAGAAGGCTGACAATAAAAACAGCTGCAGGAGCTGGGTGTTGGTACACATTTCCATGCCCCGCCAGATTACCATGCCTAATTATCTCCCCTTTCCACGATCTAATGCGGTTTCCTGAGAAGAGATGACTCTTCCCCCCCGCCTTCGCTTTTCTATTTAAACGAAAGCTGTTGCTTCTCCGCAAGGATTTCCAGCCTGCTCCGGTAGCTTTTGGAAGGAGCGAGGAAGGACTCTGCCGGTGTCGGGGGCCGCAGGGTTTTTAGCTCGGCTCCATCCGCCGCGGTGGGAAGGAGCGGGAGAGACAGGAGCGGGGCCGTGATGGGACAACACACGTCGGATCGTGAGGAGTGGGGAAAAGGAGAAAAACTGGAGAGAAATAACCATGCGTGCGGATCCGAAGCAGCCAG
>NW_008611104.1:0-1577 GCF_000691845.1 Merops nubicus
CCCAGGTAAGGGCGGCGGCGGCCCTCGGGAGGAGCCTTCTCCAGCGCTCGCCGCCTCGGAGCGGAGACTCTAAGCGGAGACGAAAAAGCGCTGGGAAATTGCCCGACAAGGCTTAATACACTGTATAGCTTGAAACTTTCACGTATTGTTCATGTTTTATGTTGCTAAACTTGTTCTTCAGAACGTTTCCTCTTGCTTTGGATGTCGGCTCTGGAAAAGGTTACATAGCAAAGCATTTAACCAAGGTACCATCTCTCCATACCTCAAAAGCCTTAAAACAGATGCATGTTTATTTCTCGGGTTTATTATTTGATTATTTTATTGATTATAACTTAAAACAATCCCCTGAATTTTGATGAGACAACTCCTGTTTCCCATCATGTCATATCTGTCGCTCCAACCCAGAGAAGTGTGTTGTGTAGGGTGTTAGCCTGTATTGTCCCCGAGACTAGACAGATAGTAATGTAAGAGAAGCTATCTGTTATGTGACAGTGAACTTCTACCTTTGAGTAGGGGAGGATGCTTCTTTTCCCATCAGTCTTTAATAGAAGCACTTAGTTGTTAAAGAGAGGCATCATGGAGGTTTTTAAGAAGTGAAGAGTTTACCCTTCGTGAGCCACACTGTGAGTAAAGTCATTGCCTTGGCTGTTAGTCTGTGATTTATGTTTGACTGAAGCTATACCTAAAAACAAGGAACACATTTCTTGTACTACTTCTATCTCAGCTGCTCTTCCTGGGAGCAGTTAATAAGTACTATGTTGGGGGGAAAAGAGCTTTATATGATGTTTTTATCAGGTGTGCAAGAGATTCCTTCTAACTTATTATAATTATGTGTAATCATTAAAAAAAATTACTACTCTCATCCTACAAAACAACTGAAACACTTAATACGCTTCTAAAATTTTATTTCAGGAAACAATTGAAAAACTTATTCAAGTTGATATTGCAGAGAATGCTTTAGTAAGTAGTTTTTTGAATGCTAATGCTCCTCAGTTACATACAACTGGAAAAAAAAAAGTTAGTTTCTAATTTATGTTTTCTAACCCAACATTAGAAAAATGCTGTAGAATGTGAAATCCCTACGGTCAGTGTTGTGGCTGATGAGGAATTCCTTCCTTTCAAAGAAGATACATTTGATATTGTTCTTAGCAGCTTAAGGTATGTGTTAATCATTTATGTACATTAGGTTTTTTTGGTTCAAGATGTTGTATGATGTTCTTTTCAGGGTAACTTTAACAAAAAGAGAAAGATTACTGGTCTATTAAACAGCAGTAAGAAATATACTTTCATAGCTAGTGAATATATATTAGGGAAAACTGCTGTCTTGCAGCTTCTTGTTTGTTTGTTTTCCTTCAAAATTCGTGTAGCTTCTCTCTCCTCTCTCTCCTGCATTTTGACAAACTAATCTCCAGGACTAGCATCTTGTCAACTTGAAAAAAAATAGAGCTGTTTGTATGAACTTCTGGTGTTACTTAATATCAGTTTTAGGCAGGCATTTCAGAACTTGTGCAGCTTGAGAAGCTAGTTCGTTGCCTTGGGTTTTGAAACATACTTAGTGTAACAGTTATTCACTTTCC
>NW_008611104.1:1608-9252 GCF_000691845.1 Merops nubicus
ACACTTGGCTTAATATGTAATCATAAAAGGTATGTTTCTGTTATTTCAGTTTACATTGGGTGAATGACCTTCCCAGAGCTTTTAGAGAGGTAAGAAACTGATTTTAATAGTAAATATCAACTTGCACTCTGTATTTCCCTTAAATAAGGAGGCACAGAAATAGCTCGTGTTGCACATGAATATTTTTTTCAGTGTTTTTGGCATTTTGAGGAACATAAGTTAACACTTCTACTAATTTACTGTCTCAAATCAATTTGGAATAAATGCAAAACAAGATTTGCATATTTTATCATCTCAACAGCTGAGATCACAATAACTATGGTAGAATGAGACAATTATACTGGCTTTTATTGTATGTTAGCTCTTACTAATTGCAGTACAAAAGTTTTCTAAATCTTCTCCAGAACTGGTTTATAATTTTTATTATTTTTATATCTGAGCTATTTATCTTGAAATACAACATTAATTGGATGAATGCTTTTTGGTTTTTAAATGAAGCTGCTACTTGTTGAGGATGGAAAATTGAAACTTAATGAAAAATATCTTATTTTGGATTATTTCAGCTGCTTCTTACAGGTGAAAACTTGTTTAAAATCAGCTAATTTTGGAGCAGTTTGCTTGTTTTTCATTGATTTCAAATTGGTCAGTCATTATAGTGCTATTCTGTCACCTGTTGTGTGACTAGGTGTACTCTGCTGTTGTGGAAATAAAAATAGAAAATGCAATGCTTTCAGTACTTAAAAAAAAAAAAAAAGACTTGGGAAGAAATACATCATTTTCTCTGGAATTTAGGTGTTCTGTGGAGTATCAAATATTTTTACCCCTACAGGAAAAACAGCTAATACATGATAATGCCCCACAAAGAGGGGAGATTGGGGTTCTTGACTAACTTTCATTACAAATGCTCATTGCCTGTGTTTGGAACACTGGCTTTAACTCAAGGAAACCGCTTTTGACTGCTTAAATTCCTTACCTGTCAATTAAAGGCTTCTTTTCTAGCATAAAAAAAAAGTAGGTTGATTAAAATTTAATGTAAAACCAGTTTAAAAGATTTTTGTTTCAAATCAGCAAGATAAATTGCTTCAACCTTTTTCTGTCTTGTTAGCCTGAGTATGTAACACATATGAGATATATCTCTTCTGGATATCTGAACCAGGGATCATTGCCTATTTGAAAGGAAAAAAGAAAGCATGAATTTATTGCTTTTCTCAGTAGGAAGAAGGCTGGGAGTTACTAGACAAGAAATCAGCATGTCAGCCTTGGCATTTGAGTCATGCTACTGCTATTCTGGCTAATTAAGAAGAAGTAGGGGTAGACACAAGACGAACTGTGTTACTCCATTGTGTGTTCACAAGTGCCAAGATCACTACTTGAAACTAAGGCTTTGATTTCTCTTAAGCCATTAAGAAGTATTTTTGCTGCTTTCCTCTGAGAAAGTAGAAGTAAGTAGAAGCTATCTTAATCTTCCTTATTATCAGGAGTAAAGTTCCTGTTGTAGGAGTATCCCACTGAAAATAGCTTTAGCCTAGATTTCCACAGTGTTTGTGTTTCCTGATTGTAAGTGCAATTCCTAGGGATTCACTCTTTCTTAATAAGTTTGTTTTCAGACAGATTATTTTTCTTGCAGGGCTGCTGAAAGCTTTGGCACAGCTTGCCTTGTGGAATACATTCATTGTTAAAAATCTGTTACAACTATTCTAGCAATAAGTTCATTAAAAAGAAAACAGCAACAACAACAACAAAAAAAAAACCTTCTTGGTGACATAGACATAATAACAAAAACTCATTACTTTTCTCCTTCCTGTGTTGTAGATTCACCAGGTTCTTAAGCCAGATGGAGTATTCATTGGTGCAATGTTTGGGGGAGACACTCTGTTTGAGCTTCGCTGCTCTTTGCAGCTGGCAGAGCTGGAGAGAGAGGGAGGATTCTCTCCTCACGTGTCACCGTTCACTGCTGTCTCTGATCTGGGACATCTGCTCTCCAGAGCTGGCTTTAACACCCTGACTGTGGTAATTATACATACAAGAACAACCAGGCACAACAATCAACAACAGCAGAGCTGCTGGTGTATAAAAAATAGGATTTGCTAAAGTACTGAGGATGTACTGCTTCCTCCTGCATGTCATGTACCTTGCTGAGTAAGTTCCTGAAACAGCCTGGCTGGCCTCTGTTCTCAGCTTCACTGTGATTAATGAAACCAACTGAAGTGTGTCTTTGGCTAGTGGCCCAGTAGAATTTGGATGGTCAACTTGGAGAAATGTCAGAGAATGTTAGACCTGCTTGAAAAACCTCCAGATGCTCAGAGTCCTGTTTCTTCTCAAACCTAGATGGAAGTAATGGCATTTCAATTTAAAGTTTCATTGTGTTTCAGCTACTAAACAAAATGTTTTGGAAATGTTAATATAGCATATTCTTCTGAAAAAATATGGGGTTTCAACAGATGTGGGAGATGAGTATAGTCTGTAAGCAGCTCTGAAGGCTACCACAATGTTACTGGTCTAGCTTGATGTGCTCTAAAACAAAGTTTCTCAATTCTTTCAGGATACTGATGAAATACAAGTCAACTACCCAGGGTTATTTGAGGTTATGGAAGACTTGCAAGGCAAGTATATACTTTGTGAAAACATGAATGTTTTCTGTATCACTGATACAGGCATGGAGGAGTTTCACTGTGTGTGTCCTAACTCCAAATCATACAATCATAGAATGGTTTGAGTTGGAGAGGACCATTAAAGGTCATCTAGTCCAGCCCTCTGCAGTGAGCAGGGACATCTGCAACTAGAGCAGGTTGTTGAGAGCTGTGTCCAACCTGATCTGGAATGTTTCCAGGGAGGGAGCATCTACCACCTCTCTGGGCAACACGTGCCACTGTTTCACCACCTTTATCATACAAAAAACTTCTTCCTAAAAAAAAAATAAAAGAAAAATCAGTAAAGCTTATTTGAAACAGTGGATACATTACTTTTTTTTTATGATCTCTGGTAAACCATTCAGGAGATGACACCAGTCAGCAGTGTTGTGTTGGGAAGTCAACAGTTTGCTGCTTTGTGGCCTGCTGTCAGTTTTCAGCTTCCCTTATGTTGCCATTCTTTGTGAGCCTGTGGTAGTGCATGCTGCTGAAAGGCCTTGAAAGGGAGATGGAAGCATATATCCCACATAGTAACTTTTCCTTTGAGCCTCCCTGATTACCAGCACACTCAGGAAACTACTTTGGACTGAGAATAAGTGGACTCTCAAGGTGGAGTCTGCTGAGGAAGGCAAAAAAGAATGGAGATGCTTAAAAACTGTGTTAGTAATGGCACTTGGGTTGTGAAGCACCCATTCAGATGCAGTCAGTTGTTAACTTCCAGAGCAATTTGGGGCATCTTCTTACTCTGGATCAGCTGATGTTGGTAAGAGTTATTCCTTCAGGACAGTAAAACTTTCATTCTCTGCAGAAACATTCAGATGCAGTAAGTGATACAAGAGATTAGAGTTGTTGCTATTTTATTTCTTATTAAAAATCTCTTGGGATAGTAATTTTGATGCTTACTAGTTGAATAAAGTGTGTGTGGTATGTCTGAATAAACACTTTGTACTCCTGTTTTAAGTAAATTATACTAGAAAACCCAAATGTTTGGCGACTCCGGGTGAAGAAGTCACAATTTGAAATCTTTCCTAGCAATACAAACTAAATTGCAAAGCATTGGCATTAAAGAGCTTGGATTCTTTTAGGGAGGTAACCAAATTACTTGTGGTGTATTGCTCTCTTACAGCAAGGTTCAGAGGATTCTGTACTTCTCTGGTTTAGTAAAAATCTGTCATTAGTGCATGACACTTAACTCATGATATATGCTGTATCTTCTTTTTCTTAAAGCTCAAACGTATTTTTAGGTATGGGGGAGAGTAATTGCTCTTGGAATAGAAAGCCTCTGCTCCACAGGGACACGATGCTGGCAGCAGCTGCAATATACCAGGGTAAGGAGCTGAGAGGTAATGAGTTAATCTGAAATGACTTTAAAAAAGTATTTTCTGTGTCTTTCTGACCTATGTCTGAAAAAATAAAATGTAAAAAACCCACCCCGTTTCTGGAATAGAACAAAATACCATTATCCTACAGATATTTTTAACTTTAATTATAGTGACAGGATTTGAACTATGTTGATGCAGCAGTGTGAGATATTTTTATTGTCCCAAATCTTTCACCAAGAGTCATTAAGATGAATATGTCATACTTGGTTCTAATGTTCTTAGAACTAGGTGTTTCTTAGACTTGACATTCTCTCTGTCTTTTTTTTTCCCCTCTCCTTTCCTGGCCTACCAGAAATGTACGGAAATAGCGATGGCTCGGTACCTGCCACGTTTCAGATCTTCTACATGATTGGCTGGAAATTCCATGAATCACAGGTAATGTGAAGCTGAACTTTTTTCTGTTTGAAGGTACTTTTTAAATTACTGATGCTTTAAAAGCTTTAAAAGAACTGTTTTACTTCAAAATTAGCCCTATACATTTTTTTTCTTTTTGTTTTTCTTAGGCAAGACCAGCCCAGAGAGGTTCTGCAACAGTTTCATTTGGTGATCTGGCTAAAATAGATGGACTGATTTCCAAAGGGAAAAAATAATTCTTCATCAGGAATAAGTTGTCTTGAAGCTTCTATAGAACTCCTCATTGCAGATGGTCTTCACTTGTGCTTATATTGTGATAACGTTCTGAAATTATAACAATCTGCACAGGGCAGGGTTTTTGTCTTTTTTTTTACTGCCTTTGCTGGCCCTTCAGCTGTGTAAAATAGTGTTCATTTTTTTCTAGAGAAATATTTGAGCAGTATTCTGAGTGAATACATGTTTTCCCAACTTGTGATTAAATGACTGTTCCCAAATGTAATGCCTCTTCCAGCATGTCAGTATCACAGACTGCTCCAGGTATGATTTACAAGCCTTGGGTCTACATCACCCTGCTTTGTTTTTTATTATTCTGAAAGGATGTTAGATGCTGATAAAGAATAGTACTTGGTACTTAAAAGTTTCCCATAAGAGGAAATAACCAGCAAATACACAGCTCTTAATGATTATGGTTTTTTTGTGGGTTGGAAATTATGGGTAAAAAGTTACTGTTTTTTGTTTATTGTTTGAAATTAAAATGTTTGACTTGTGTATAAGGAAGTGGATAAGTTTTGTATTCCAGAAATATCTTGCATTGCTACCCTGCACCTACAGCCCTCAAATTCAAGTACATTTACTACCACCCTCAAAGGCAGAAATGTTTCTTAATTTGAACAGTAGTATTTAACCATAAATAAATTAGAATACTTTTATTGTAGCTCTGCTAGGGTGTACATATGATTTGACTTAATTTACTGAAAACAGGAGCAAGCAGAAGAGTCAGCTAGCAGTTGGATGGACGTGCATGTTTCAAATCAGTTAATTAGCTGAGAACTGGCATTCTCTGGAGTTGGTACTCTTGGAGTTTCATGGCATTTTTTTTACCTGTTATTTTATCTCACAGCATTTGAAAAATAAAAGGTGGTACTTTATTAAATTGCATTTGCATGTTACTTTCTTGGGCATTTCTACTACCAGAGGCTGAGAAGCATGAAGTGACTTTCTTCTCCTTAGCTGTGGTGTGGAGCTGTGACTTGTGCTGTGTAGAACTGCATTGCCAGAAAACTGAGGTAATTACAAATATGGCCCATTAACCTGAGGTATCTAGAGAAAATACCTGCCCAGAGATTTCACCTGATTGTAGCAGTGATATAGGGTAGTAGTAAGGAAAACACGAAGAATATGTAATCAGGTATAAATATCTGATCAGTTTTATCATTGTATCTAGGTTTTGTATTAATACTGGTAAAATCAAATCTCTGCTAGGCTTGTTGAAAGATTATCCAGCAGGTGGAGTTTGACAGAATGGTGTGACACATACTGAATAGGCAAGGTAGGCAGAAACCTTCAAATTCTGTCTGTGATTACTGAATTATGATTTGAAGACAAATACAGATTAAAGTTATGTCCTGCTGCTTAACCAATACTCAATTTTCATAATAACACAGATGCTCTTTAGAAAGAAAACCATTCATGCAATATTCAGCTGATCAGGAGATCAATTTAAGGGCCTAAGCAGGTGGTTTATTTTATTTACCAGGCTTTGGCTTTAAGAAATGAACAGAGAAGGTACAAAACATCCTGATGAGGAAGGAAGGAATCTTCTTTCCTGCTTTGGTTTACCAGCCTAATCCATAAATTCAAGGGAAATGAGTTTATATTTCATTTTCTTTAGAAGAGACTCTCCTGGGAAAAGGGGGGGGAGGCTTCAAGTGATCTGATGACCTTTATCACCATTAATGTTAAGACTAAACCTAAAAGAAGAGCTTGTGTCTCTGAAAGCCTCTGTTATTTTTCATAGTACATCCGTGGGCTTAATACAAGACACTGCGTCCCTCTACGGGTCCTCTGTCTTTAATAAAATCCACTCTTTTCAAGGGGAAACCCTCTTCCTTCCCAGATGTAGGTTTCTGTGAAGTTGTGTGTCAAATGCCTGTGTAACTTCATGCACTTCTGCTTTAGCAGGTTAATTTCCAGGCACTTGGAGCTGGTGGTTGTGACTCAGATGCACTGAGGGAATGAGGGGGTGGAATATGCTGGGTAAATGTTAATTGGAGAAGTGCTCCTGCTGTGTGTGTTTGAAGCACTCAGCTAAGTTACAGAGGTGAGGAAGGATTTCCACTTCTTTAATTCCATATTCTATGGATGGAATATACAAACAGTAAAGTAGGTAAGAATTAGTTTGTTAGCAGGGGAAGGTACCCTCTGGACAGAGAAAAATGGCAGACTAGATTTTTTCCCTGTAGTATTTCTTCTTGGAATTCCAAGTTACTGTGGTTTCCACTAGCCACTCTCCTTGAATGGCACTTGTATGTATAGCTTTGAAAATAGCCACTTCACTATGAACAGATGTTTTTGTCACATAAGACTGTTATATTTTATTTCTCCATTTCACATTTAAGTCATTATGGCTTTCTGAAATGATAATGAGAACGTGTTTGCCAGTTGCTAGTCTAGAAATTATTTAAAAGTCTAAGTGCATGGTAAAAATCAGCTTTTGCAGAGTGAGTGACTTCTAAAAAGGAGTTGCTAAGGTGACATAATGTCTCTTGTAAGCTTAGTTAATGTTAAAAATCCTGATGCATAATACAGAATGCTTTAATCTTGATTACAGAAAAAAGGAAGAATTCTGGGAGGTAATTATTTTGACTAATCAAAAGTTCGAAGCCCATAAATAACAAAAAAAACAAGTTTTAGAAGAAGCACATTTACATTTAATGAACTTGAGTATCTTTGAGCCTCTGGAAGGTTCTGAGGGTCCGAGTCATAGATCAAGGAGCATGTTTGCTCAGTGCCTTTGATTACAAGATCTGTCAGTGTATGGTTTTATGCAAGTCTGCTTAGGCTACAGGGGGGTGATAATGAGGCTTTGCATTTTGTAACCCAAGGATTAGATTTTGCTTTAGATGGTTCCTGTGCTTTCAAAAGTCTGATAATTTGTGGAGTTAAAACACAAGAAAGGATTCTTCATTACTTCTAATTTATAAAAATGTCATTAGAAGTTCAGAAGCAAACAACACAAAGTTTAACTGTATTTTTTTTACTCTGCTTAAAAAAAAAAA
>NW_008611105.1:0-8268 GCF_000691845.1 Merops nubicus
GCCGGGCGCGACTGGGCGGCGCTGTGCGGGGGAGACTGGCCACCGGGAGGAGGGCTAGGGAATTAGCCTCACCCAGTCCCTTTATTGCTCTCCAGGCCAATGGGCCTGTAATTTTGGTTGCAGTAGGGCTGTGGTTTTGTACAGCAGCTGCCGCCGGTTTGGTGGGTGCCTGCGTGGCATCAGCATAACTCTTGTGTATCACACCTCACATGACCTTCAGGCACCACGCTGTGAACATGACAGTCTGAGAGACTTTTTGTTTTGTCTGTACAGCTAGTTCTTCCAGCTGTCAAATTCCAGTGACTTCCCAGAGAGAGAACAGAGTCAGATGAGGAACTGGAAGTTCTGTCTGGGGTTCAAAATGTCAAAATTGTCAGCAGTGCGGTGGAAGGTTAAGGGTTAAAGCCTGATTTCCAAGCCCTAACCCAAAGGAGACTTGACCTTGAATTTCCATCTGGAGCTGTATTTTATTTTTTTCTCATTCTTCTATGTTAGCTACGGCAAATGTCTAACACTCAAGGCAATGCTTATGATATTTCTCCCCCAACATAGATTAGATGTTAATTTGTTCTGTTGGTAGTGATGAGATTGGCATAGCGCAAGATTTATTAGTGCAACTGTATAGTCATGCAATCAGATGCTAGAATTAATGATGTGATACGTCAGAAATCAAATAACTGGAGACAGTTGAAGAAGAAAGTGATCCAAGTCTTCTGCCCAATAGAAACTTGCTTTTCAGAGGCTGATGTATCATAGCTTCAAAAAAAACCTCATTATCATATCAACAGATATTTTTATAAAGTCAGGGAAACACCAGTAATATTTTTATATAATACAGTTTTCATCATGTATGATGAAGAAAGATGAATTGAAATTGGAACGGGTGCACAGAAGGGCTACTATGAAGACATGCAAAACAGAGTAATCAAGGAAGTTAAAATGCTTTTTAAGAGTAAGTGCACATTCTAAAAGGTTATACATTAGTTATGGAGAAATTAATTGTAACTGAACAATAAACTACTACTTCCAACCATCTAAGGAGAAGTCCGGTAATATTCTTTGAAGTAAGATAGATGGTCAGTAAATTCAAATTGTCCTAATATGAAGCTTGAAGAACTTAGGAGCAGAGGTTTGTGTTTAAAATAAGATCATTCCTTGGAGGAGTTAAGTTTTGGATGTGTGAGTACACCATATTTCAAAAGGAGTTTGAAAAGAGCCTGGTTTACTGATGATTTGCAATGTGGCTTTGTTATATTCATACGTACCCTGAGTCTTCTCCTAGTTGCTATGGAGGTTTCTTTCCTTGCCAAGGAGACAAGACTCTCAGCTCCCTCCCACTCTTTCTCCCTTTCTTGCTTCCCTCAGTGAGCACTTAGAAGATTGGCTGCTGGGCATTTTCACCTTTGTCTGAAGCAGCAGACTGAAAATAAAGTAAATATAGGTAAAGCGTGGTTACTGATAGTAATTTTTGTCTTGCATCTGACTGATGTAACCAATTAATATGCTCAGGATGTAACCAATTTTGTGACAAAGAAGTAATTTTCTTTTCAGTCAGACTGGAAGAAAAAAGAATTTTTTCCCTTCTCTTCAGTAATGTAAGTCACGGTTTCCTGTTAACAGTCAGCTGGGAGATTCATCAAAGGGGTCCCTGCTCGATCAGGGAGCTACGGGTTTTGTAAGACCTTCTGTCCTTTCTGCTCACTTCTTACATTTCTTTGTAGTTGTGGATTTTCTTCATTTGGCCTTAACTTTTCTGTAGGCTGTTGAGAAGTGCTGTGAGTTCTGTGATGACACAGAATAGAAATCCTACAGACAACTATCTAAGATGGGCTATTTTACAGTGCTCTTTCAATTGCAGGAATCGGACTTGCCTGTCCTTCTGATCTTATTTTTCTACAACAGGCTATCTTACCAACTTATTGCAACTACAGACTCTTAGGTTATAGCTAAGAGTGTCATTAAAGCCTGAGTTACTCATCTTAAATTTCCAGTGAGACTGTTGATTAATTTTTATTGTTATAATAGCTTCAGAAGAGCAGTTTTGTTTATCTATAGAAAGCACGAGATCTTATTACCAGACCTGTGAGATTTGAGTCTTTCCTTTGACACAAATTGAAGAATTTCCTCCCACTTTCTTAAAGGTTTCCTGTGATTGATTTTAATAGCATTTATTCCTTTTGTAAATGAAATGGCTGCAGAAAGGAGAAACATTCGCTCCCTCATTCTCCTTCTCCTCCCTGTGTCTCCCATGAAGCAAAGCTAGGTAGAGCTGTACGGCAATTTAATGGCAAGTTGCAGCATGGTAACTATATGCTTAAGCTACTGTTTCAGTTGGCAAACGAGAGGTGATCCCTGCCAGTGTAAATGCCTGCTGTCCTTTTACTTTGGTCATGATTACTGATGATCAATATTTCACTTAGATAACTAAAGATTCAGAGCAATAGGTGCATGTGATGTCCCATTTCCATTCCAGTGTGTGTATTATCCAGTCTCTTGTGCTGACTGACCAAAAGTCACTGGAAGCTAAGTAGCTGTTTCATTGCTCTTCCTTAAGTCCTAGGACTGTGATTTCATTTACTCTCCTTGGCTCACACCAAAACTTCAGTCTATATAGGAAGTCTGTGTTCACACAGAACTCCTTAGTGCTGTTTTAAAATATAATTCACAAATGCGTGAGGAAGGATGGAGAAGATAGTCGTGTGTTGAGGATGTGATTTTGAATTGCTAGTCAGAACTTGATAGGTGTGTAGTTACTTTGACAGTAGTCACAAGAGTGAACACAAGAATAAAAGTATTTTCATGGCTCATTATGTGGAATTTTTTATCTCACTTGACCAGCGCAGTCAAAGAGCAAAGCTCACTATAAGTATTTTTTGCAATATCTCCATGTTTAATAAAAACCTGTAACACATGGACATGACTGGGTACGTGAGAAACCTTTTAAGTATGTTTCTTGCTCTCATAGAAGTTAAAAGTGGTTATAAGATTTCCAGATGTTTTCTAGAGCCTTAGGAAAAAAAAGAAAGTGGGGACAGCTAAAAAGGGCATTTGCAACAAATTCAGTCTTCTGGGTTTGAATGGCAGGTGTGACTGCCATGGTCTTAGAAGTGCAGTTTCTGAAAAGTCATGAAAGACAAAAATATATCCTAAAAGAAGAGGATATTCTACCTCCTCAAATTCTACAGTGAGAGAAAAATTCTGTGATTCAAAGGTAGTTTTATTATCCTGCTTCTGTTTTAGTCTTCTGGGTGAAGAACTCTATAAATATAAACACAGGTGCTCTGGGCTTTTAACTGCAGCTGACCAGTCTTTGCAACTGATATCCTCAGTGAAGGTGTAATTCAGTCCCCTGCACAGCCGTAGACGAAGAGACAGTTTCACTGCTATTTCTTCCAGGCTTTCAAACACAGTCCTTCTTAAACCCAGCTTCTGGTTGAGGTGAGGTGCCTGCACAGTGAGAATGGTATCTAAGGAAAGAGGACAGGGCCCCTGCACCCTGGGGGAATACTAAGCAACTTCCAGATATGAGGTACTTTGCAGATCTCAAGGGTTTTTTAAGAAATTTTTTCTTTCTTTTCCTTCAAAGAGATTGTCATTTTCATGGTCAGATATTTAGGTCAGCTCTCTTAACTGTGTGCACCTATAGGTACCACACTTATTATAGTGGTGTTCATACTTTGTATGTCTCTGTCTTTCAGTAGTCACTCTCTGAAAAACTGCTTTTTGTCTTTCTAGCTGACATGATGGATGTGAAATGTTTAAAATAACTATCTTTAAAAGCAAGAGGATTTGAAGAAGATAATTGATCTCTCTGTAGTACAAAACAAATTAGTGTGTGATGGCAAAAAATATAAGGAAGTGTTATTTACTCATATTTCTATTAAAAAATAAAAAAAGGCAGCTTTGTATCTTGCAAGAGAAAATATTCTGGTGAATACTGGATATCTTCAGGATTTCTAAATGATCTAAGAAAAAAATACTAGGAATTCTGACTGATGTGAAAAACCCTGATAGAATGAAGAGAGCAGTTCAATAGATGGAGCTTTGTGCTTACCAAGCAAAGTAATACTGTATGCAGACAAAACCAATAAAAATCTTTTAATTACCTCTTTAAATGTACAGTACTTTTTTGTAACATAAAAGGCAGAACTTGCAGACACATGATGCATGTATGTTCCATGGGACTAGCAGAGGGTGCATAGCTGAAATTTTACCTAAGTGAATATATGAATAAGTTCTAAATAAATTTTTTAAAACTAATTAATCCATATTCTTTATATGGTAAAGCATCTCTTTGCATATATATTAAAAGTGTTTTTATTTTTACACAGCTCCATCATTTTAGTGGCTCGGGAACGTCTAGAATGCATGTATTGTAACTGGGCCAGAGCTACAAACTAAGGTCCAAATCCAAACATCTTTAAAACTCAGATATAATCAGATCCAAGTTTTTGGTTCAGCTCATTACGGGACAGCTGCAAAATCTGGGTTCTGATGCAGTAACTTCCTCAACGTTTGCAATGTCCAGATGTTTGGTGGGGAGTGTTGCATGCTTGGACCATTCTATCAGTTTGGGTCTTTTTTTTTTTTGTGATGTTACATTGTTATTTCATCTTATATCTGACATAGATCTTTTGAGACAGTAAGCTTTATGCTGAATGTATTTGAAACACTAAAATTTCTTTAGTACTGGTTTTGTGTGGGTTTTTTTTTGTTGTTGTTTTTGTTTGTTTGTTTGTTTGTTTGTTTGTTTGTTTTTTGTTATGCAATAGAAACAGAAGATAAGCATGATACTATATAGAGACTGTTCTGCATTAATTCATTGTGGGATTCTACTCCTGGCCACTATCTTGAATTCAGTTCTGGAGTGATCCAATGTATCATTTTAGGGACTGGTAATCTTCAAGAAATTGCTACCACCTTGTAAGACCAGCTAATCAAACTACTGCAATTAAAAAAAAAAAAAAAAAAAAGGGGAAAATATTTTTCAAATTTGAATTTTCAAATAAAAGATTTATCTCATTAACACAATTGTGTCATGTTCATACTCAGTTAAAAAAGTGTCATTTGGATTAAAAAATCCAAGAAAAATTGTTTTCAAACTCAGAACCGTGTAGATAATGAAGACCACACAGTTTGTAAATCACTGACAGATCTAGCTTTTTCATTTATTGTTACGAAGTTTTTGTTCTTCCTTTTGGAACTGCTTAACTCTAACATGTCATCTCCTCTCCCCACTTGTTACTGATTTGTCAGTTGCTTTACACATGATAATCATTCCAATGAGTTGAAAAGTGACATTGTTCTCGAATGACTGTACTTTCTCTGAACTGTTCATGGACGTGAACCTGGAAAGGTAATTGTTTATGATTAAAGCTAATGATATCACAGAAGTAAGTACTGTAGCCATAGCAGAAACCTGAATAAATTTTGTTTTGCTTTCTGATGAAATTAAGTCCAGAGGCCAAAAATAGGGATGGACTTCTAAGGTCACCTTGCCTAATTTGGAAGACAAGTACACTCTTGACAGAAAGTACCTTTCACTGAAAACAGTGAATATTCTGCTGACTGTGTATTGTAGGCCATGCAGCGTGCAAACAAAAGCTTCATCTGGGAGAGGCTTTATTTGAAACTATTTTGTTCTGTGGCTTCTAAACAAAAAGAAAAGAAATAATTCCATGCCTCATCAACATACTTCTATTCTGCAGAAGCGTCCTGCAGGTGGTGACCATTCAGAGGCAAAGCTGGGAGCACCTCTCAGCAGAGAGCTGGAAGGTGGGACACTTGTGCATTCTCTCCCTGCTAGAGAGCCATGGGCTGTGAAATGGGGTGTGTTGGGGTGGGGAGGGCAGGGCCATGCTTTCTGTGTCTCCCATGCTGTACTGTCAGTGTTCATCTGGAGCATGCTACGTTCAGTCAGTATGACTTTATTGACAGGGGACAATTTCCACACGTGAGGCCAGGAGGAGCAGTGCCTTCTAAGTCACAGGGATGTTGACAAAGCTGAGCCTGAGCTGCACAGGAACAGTGTGCAGACAAATGTTTGGCATCAGAATTATGCTTGGTCTCCAGCAGTTTAGCCGCTCAAGTCCGGTGAGACTCTGCAGCCAAAATCACAATGCTCTGACTTCTCACTTTATAGAGACCAGTTTTGTACTAGGCACCAATCTCTGGTCAGCCAACTTACTTCATGGTAAGTATTAGGAGGAACTACTTGCAGCACCCTGCAAAGGTGTAAATATTTACTTACAAAGCCAGCATAAGATGTGGGTATTTTTTGTTTGAAGAGGTAAAAATTTAAAAAGGCAAAATTACTGTATTGAGAGCTGAGCAGGACTTCCAGCTTCTGCAACTCAGGATAGTCTGAAAGGATGTATAGTGGATAAACTACCGAGCTAATAACAAGAATTTTAAAAGGAAGCTCAAGGGCCGTTTTGTGTGCCATCTTTACTGGGAACGGAATACTATTTTATTTCATATGTAGCCTTATTGATCTCTGAGGGAATACTTGGATGGTAAATTACTGTTTAAAATATGTAAGAAAAGCAAAATTAGAGCATGAAACAGAGCTACCTTTACATTCTTGGGGAATCCAAAGCAAGTGGCCTTACAGTGGGCCAAGGAACTGCTGGCCTTTTTTTAGGGGTCTGTTCATCTAATTCATCTCAACAAGCAAGGCTCATTCTCTGGCATTCAGCAGCAGTGTCAGGGAGTGTACAGAGTGTACTTCCAGGACTAGAGGAGGAGTAGGAGGCTCCTCATTTGCTTTCTTACTTGCTATTATTACTTCTTTGCTATTACTTCCTCATTTGATTTCTTTAAAGGGGAACAATAGTTCCCTTTTAAAAATTGCCTCTGGTGCATCTGGCAATCTCCACCTACATGTAGGGGCAGAAGCATGTTTTACTTCTTTGCATACCTTTTCCTGGCAACTTGCTCAATAAGAGTTTTTGTACTCCTTTTAGCACATAAGCAAGATCAAAGGTGATATTTTGCTTATTTCTTAAATTAACTTTTAACTCCTGTAATAACAAATGTCGAACATTTTGCAGAACAATCAGCTCTGCATAAGTTAGTGCTATGAAAAGAGGATCTTTCCTTTTTCAGAAACACTATGGTTACGCACAAAGGAAGGATGGAGAATTGCTTTGGGTGGTACCATGGAGCAGAGCTGGGAGTACTGGAGTCAGATGGTAATAAAGAGAAATCGGCATAGGCTGCACAATCAGAAAAAGTTCTTAATGAGTTAGCATCCCAAGAGGTATAGGGAAAACCCTGTCATATGGAATGCTTAACATTTCGTGTTCAATGTTAGACTGCAGAATGCATTGAATGAGGGAATAATCCTGCTCTGGCAGAAGGAGGTACTTACAATGCAACTAATAATTTCAGGGCCAAATTCTCTGCTTGCATAAATAAGCCAAACTGCTGAAGTCAAAGGAGACCCACCCTTTCATGCCAACAAAGGATATAGTTTTCCCTTCTCCTCTGAATGTAGCACAGTTTTGAATGGGGATAATTAATCCTCATGAACCAGAGGCCTGTGTGAGTACTTGGCTTTCCAGGAGGGTTTCTCTTTTTCTTCCTTTTTTTTTTTTTTTTTTTCACTATGGTGAAAGCCTGAAAGAGAAAAAGAAAACTGTGGCATGCTTTCTTTAATCCACAATGTGTGGTGTTTATTGACCCTCACAGCAGTCTGTCCTAGCTATGTTTCATGAGGCTATGTGATTTTTTGCAAATCAGGTGCTGCAAAAGAGAATTATACTGAATCAAATCCTTAATCTTTTCATGAATATGCTTGATGTGGCTAAGGGCATAGAAACAAGGAACCAGCATTCTAACTCCATGCATATTGTTAAACTCCCTTTCGGTTTCTTTGTGGTCCTTCTCCCTTACTACTTATACTTAGTTTAAACAGATAAATCTCTCTTCCCTCTCTCTTTCTTCCCTCTGCTTCCACTAGCTTCATTCCAATAAATAATAGACTCACATGTGGGCTTAGGATGTATCCTGGGAGATCATCTAACCTCACACTTTCAGACCTTTGATTTTTTTATGCCTAGCAGCAATTCACAATTTATTTGTTCTTCTTGCTAGCTCCTTTGCAAGGCTTGAGGGAATTACCAAGACTTAGTAGCTAGCAATTGCAGTGGAGAACTTTTCATCCAGGAATGAAAGTTGCTGTCAACAGGTAAACAAAATCTGATGAGATTTAGTCAGAAATAAAAACTAAGCCAGCATAAACCTGCTGAAAGCTGGACTCCATAT
>NW_008611105.1:8321-11001 GCF_000691845.1 Merops nubicus
GGAAAGAGCCAAGTGTGATTTGGTGCGTTATGCAGGCAGAGGCAGCACACAATTTTTACAAGCATATTAGAATATATTTAACTCCAGGTTTAGGATCTGAATGGGCTTGACTCTTCTGTCTGCTTCCCCTCAGTCCAGGCGGGGTCGGTACATTTAAGAAATTGAGAAATCTTGCCACTGACACTAGTAGAAATAGGCAGAAGTGCCCTGCAGAGATAGCACCCCAGTTGATCTTATCTTGTTCCTGATTAATTGTATGCCTATGGCACTTTGACACGACTAGCATTTATTTGTTTGTTTGTTTGTTTGTTTGTTTATCATAGGAAAAAGCATTTTGCTGGCTCTTCAGCAGGTTTAAGAAAATTTTTGCTTTTAGGGAGTGTGGGGATGAAAGACAACTTGCAAGGCCATAGTGCTTTCTGTCTAGCTTATATGCCAAGATGATGCAATGGTGTCAAAACAGCAAGATACTGAAAGGATGCTTTGCCACAGAGCACTTTATAGCCGTTCAGCCTATCCAGAACCCGCTCACCGTACTAAACTAAAGCTGATTTCTGATTTGATAGACTGTAGGTTTTACTCCCAGTTTGGATGGGGGTGGAAATGCCTTATCCAGTACTCTCTTTTAAGTAGGCACTGTTGTGATGTGTGGACTTGGATGGAGACGTGGCCATGGTAGCCTTGCAGGGAACGGGAGTTTGAAGGAGACACTTTTACTACTCAGGCTTTTAATGAATCTGCAAACCTTTTTCAGCATGTGTATCTCTTGGGGTGTTAACGTGATGCTTCCCTTCAACATATTCTAGGCAATTTCAGAAATAGACTTTACCAGGTCATAAGAAGCAGTGCAGAATATTGCTTTCCTCTGCGAGGGAGAGGGCAAATCAACAGTTCCGGGAGGGACAGACACTGGGACATCAGTTGCGAAGTCTGCACTGATAGCAATGCAACATGTCAGTCCAGCTCCTCTGTATTTACTGTTGAGCACAAGTCTTTTTTTAATTTTCAATGTGTAAAGAGCCAGATACTCTGGCTGCAAATGACCAGTTCTTAGCCTAAGAGCCTCTAAGATAGAAGCAAATAAATTGGCGACCAGATGCCCATGGGATACCTATGTATCTTCTTCAAATGCTTCTAAAAAGATCAGCTCCTTGCAGGATACATCTGCCTGGCTAGGACACAGGCTGGAGGTTGTTTCTGAGATTCTCAGGTGACACTATATATTCTGTACTGAGTAACTGTGCAGCAAAAAAAACTGTACACTGAGATTCCTGTCAAACATATATCAAGTAAAAGCTTTTCTCAGTTTCATTGCTCTCACAAGCAGAGTTCATCAAATCATTGATGACAAGTGTACTTACTTTGCTGGGTTAAATAAATAGCTAACACTAAGACTTTCAGATGAATCCTCCACAGATTTGATAAAAGAGTATTTACAGAGCAGTTACTGCCAACAACAGTCAGACCACACATTATTCTCAGGCATAACAAAGAGGTGGTGGTTGGCATTCTCAAAAAGGCTTTTTACAAAATAAACTTTCCCACAGTTGCTAGGCCATGCCACAATAGGAGAAGAGGGGTGCTTCCAGCACATGTCCGTGAATGAAAGCTGTAGGGGAAGCTTTTAAAATTTTGGTCAATACGCTGTGTCATAGACTACCTTCTGTACCTTTTGAAGAGTCCTGGTTTCTATTGACTGCTTCTCAGTCCTGATGATAGAGCACTGCTCTATCACACCCTTCTTAAGGTCATCACTGGCTGGATTTGTGATACAAGCCAACACAAGACCCCTCAGTGCCTCATGAATCATGTTTTCTCTGTTGCATTTAGAGTGATACCTTTAACCTTTAAACAACACTTGCTTCCAGGCTGCAAGTAGTCATACAATTTGTGGCCTGATGACACAAACTCCATAATGTGCTAATCTGGTGGCAAATCACCGTCATATCACCTAAATAGTCCGTGAGCAATGGCATCCTGTCTCCTGGATGACTTACAAATGTCACAGAGCCTGTGTCATGATAAAGGCAGTGGCCTTTCAGGGCATGTGAGAGATTGTAAAGCTCAAGGCCCAGGTATGCCATGGTGAAGCACACTGTGAAAATGTCAGTGTTACACACTATTGTGGTTTAACCCCATCTGACAACTAAGCACTGTGCAGCCACTTGCTCACTCCTCCCTCCCCAGCGGGACGGGGAAGAGAATCAAGACAAAAAGTGAAATCTGTGAGTTGAGAATAGAACAGTTTGATAACTAAAATAAAATAAACTAATAATAATGGATAATAGTAATTGTAATTAAAAGTAATATAGCAAAAAGAGAGAGAAATAAAGCCCAAGAAAGAACAAGTAATGCAAGATGGAATTGCTCACCACCCACTGACTGATTCCCAGTCTCCGAGCAGTGACTGGCCCCTCCTGGCCAACTCTCCCCTGTTTATATACTGAGCATGACATTCTGTGCTGAGGAATATCCCTTTGGCCCGTTTGGGTCAGCTGTCCTGGCTGTGTCATGTCCCAGCTTCTTGCACACCTGCTTGCTAGAAAAGTGTGGGAAAATGAAAAATCTTTCATTTAGAATAAGCACTACTTAGCAACAATTAAGTATCACTGTGTTATGGAATCATAGAATGTATTGGAAGGGACATCAAAAATCATCTAGTCCAACCCCCCCCTGCTAT
>NW_008611106.1:0-226 GCF_000691845.1 Merops nubicus
CACCAGGGGCTGCGGGCAGGGGAGAGGGGCTGGGGGTTCTGCTGCTCTCCTCCCTCCTGCCAGCCCTGCTCCTTGCTCGGTGCCACCTCAGGAGTCATTGTCCCCACCACCCGAGGCAGGGCTCTGAGGACACGTGTTCTTCCAGAGAATTCCCCCGTGTGGCCGGGGGCTCTGGGGAGCAGGGCTCTGGGGAGCAGGGCTCTGGGGAGAAGCCCAAACCTCCCCC
>NW_008611106.1:391-1015 GCF_000691845.1 Merops nubicus
CCTCATCCTCCCCTCTCCATCTCTTCATCCTCCTCTTCTCCCTCTCCTCTTCCTCTCACACTCCCTTTCCCCTCCTCTTCTTCCCCCTTCCCTCTCCCTCTCCTCTCCTGCTGCCAAGTGAGCCCAAAGCCCATCACCACCCCTTCTTTTCATGAAGGTTTTCATTGTACATCTCAGAGACCCCTAAAGCAGGGCTGCAGGGAGCCAGGGACACTGCCAGCCAGGGCTGGAGGGCGGGCAGGGGCTGGCACAGGGTGGCGTGGCCACCGTGGGTCCTGCTGGGACCCCGAGCAGGCAGTGGGGTCTCTGGGGGGGTCCCGAGGTGACAGGCAGCGAGGAGAGCAGCGAGGGGGCCGACGTGCGACGGGAGGTGGGATGTCCAAGGGGACACTTGGCAGCAGGTTCAGCCCCTGTGCAGGGGGGGTGGCACCTCGGGGTCAAGGGGCACAGAGGTACCGAGCACGTGTCACAGCAGCATCTGCTGGCAAATCATGCTGCAAAGCATGCTGGAGATCACAGAGCAGGTCACAGAGCAGATCACACTGAGTGCAAATCACACTGCAGATCACAGTGCAAAACAGTGCAAATCACACTGCAGATCACACTGCAAATCACACTGCAAAT
>NW_008611107.1:0-4314 GCF_000691845.1 Merops nubicus
CACCCTGGGGACGTGTCCTGCACAGGAACCTGGCTCCTAGCCCTGGGGAACGTTGCGAGCTGCCTGCTTTGGCTGAAATGGCAAACTCTAGCTCTGGCTTTTCCTGTAAAAGCACCTTTTTAAGTAGAAATGCACCTGTACACTTCTATGCAACTCTTTGGTTTTGTTTTTTTTTAAATATTATTTGAATAAAGACTTTTTTTTTTTTGGGCTCTGACTTTTTTGGGTTTAACTGAGGTGTTTGTGGAGGTCCCTGCCTGTGGATGGGTGGTGTCCTGGGGAGAAGAGGAAAGGCTGATAGGGATGTGTGCTCTGGGTAGGTCACTGGTGAGGAACATCAACCTTAATTATTGCTCTGAGGGAACTGTCCCATAACCTGCAGGGATCTGGCTGTCTGGAGCTGGATGATGTTCTTCTCACCTCCAAAAGCAGCCCAGGGGGAAACACGTCTGGGCTGAGGCAGGAAATCCCCAGTTTGACCAGTGCTGTGGTGGTGAGTGGTGCCTGACTAAAGACTTTCTGGCAGGGTTTTGCCTCCTCGCCGTCTTCAGCAGAGCCTGTTTGTTGCCTGAGCACCCTGGTTCCTGGGGCATTGCTGTAGCTCTGGGCCAAGGCTTGCCCAAGAAGCAGCAGGAGTGTGGAACCAGCCCCGTGTGCCTGGGGGTTGGAGTTTACCCTCTGGGGGTGAGCCAGGCCCATGTGATGAGGTGACTCAGGAGCGTTCATAACCCGGTGGAGCAGGAGAAGAGGTGGCTCCATGCTGCTCTGAGTCTCTGTGTGCCTTGCTCAGGGCTGTCCCATCACCCTCTGTGCTGGTTGTACACCATAACCCAACATCCACCCTTTAGTCCAGTGCTGGGTCCTGTCTCCAAGGGGAGTTGGTCTTTTTCCTCCTCCATGGCCTCCCCCCATGACCAAAGTGTGGTTCTGGAGATGTTCCCAAAGTGAGCCACGGGGAGGTGATGCTGTGTCCCACACTGGGGAGATGGAAGGAGCCCAGAGCTCATGGTTGGCTGCAGTTAGCCCAAAAAGCTGGGATGCTGACAGCATGGATGAGCAGTAGATGGACCCCTAGGAAGATCTCTGTTGGGCTGAAGCCTCCTCTGTCCTCAACTCATTGCTCTGAGGTTGCCTGAGCTGTATTTTTGGCTATGTCCCACTGCTCTTGCAGAGGCTGAGCATCAGGCCACCCTCTGAGGCTGGTAGCCAACTCCTGCCTCATCTCTTGAGTCCTCTCCCTCATCTTCAGCTCCGTTAGGGTGATGAAGCCCGTTGAGACATCCCAAAGTTGGTCAGTCCTAAGGTCTTGGGGCTGAGCAAGTCTCCTCTCATCCATCCTAGGTGCTCACTTCCCATCCCCTGGGGACCTCCCCTCTTGGGTTTCCCGTTGGTTGTCACCCCACCGTACCCCAGTGCTGGCAATAAACCTCCCAGGGGAACAGTAACTGCTCCAGTTGCCAGAAATGAGACTGCTCAGGCCTCAAAAATGCCTTTTTAAAGGAGCAAAGACAACTTCTGGCTCTGCACCCACAGGTAGATGTGCTGGGAAGTTTCAAGGCATAGTGTTGAGGGCTGCCAGCTTTCCCTGGTGGCTCCATTCCCTAAGGACATCTGGGGCTGGAATCCACTGGTTCAATCCCCTAAAAACATGAGTGACAGCAGCCTGGGGTGAAGATGGGGGTGATCATCACTCCCCATGGAGCCCTGAGCCAGCCCAGCGTGGCTGATCTGGGGCAGGGTCGCAGCCACGTGCTCCTGCAGCTTGGAAACCCATCAGCACTGCTCCAGGGCTGATGTCATCCTTGCTGAGCTCAATTCTGTCTGTCAGCACAGACCTTCTCCTGCTCTCCCACACACAGGGAGAGAGGGAGAGGGGAGGGAAGGGCTTTCTTTGTGGGGAAAACACTCCTGTGGCTTTTGGGGAGGTGGCACCTCCAGCTCCATGGCCATAAGCAACGTTTTGGCCTCACCATGAGTGGTGGGTCCTCCAGACCCGTGCCCAAGAGCAGCACACCCTTCATGGCATGGCTTCAGCTTTCTGCTCCCCATCTGTGTGCTGGGGTAGCAAAGCTGGGCATTAAAAGCAGCCCACCCCAGAGCCACACACCGAGCAGCCTGCAGGACCCATGGTCCCACCACGTTGCTCCAGCCTGTTCACCACCCTTCAGGACCACGTCCTTACTGCAAGGAGGGTAGATCAGAGGGGTGGGGGCAGATTTGTTCATCGTTGTCCTGCAGGGAGGAGGCTCAAGGTGCTTGTGGAGCTCTGCCACTTCTCACAAGGTCCTGGGCAAGCTCCTGGGCAAGCTCCTTCTTCCTTGGTGCTGCCCAGCCCTGATCCAGCAGCATCTGTTGCCTTCTTGCCATCCCATGGCCTGACTCAAGCCAAAATCTGTGTCTGGAGAAGTTGGGCAAGATGTTTGTGGTCCTCCTGGGGCAGTGGTGATGAGGCTGCATGGTGGGGTTGGTTTTTAGCACCAGGGACATCATCACCTCTGGGCCCAGCTTAGAGCCACAGCCCACAGATGGGATGGAAAAGATCCTGCTGCCATTGCAAGTGGATGAGTCTGGAGCTCATGAGCATTCACCAAAATACCCTGATGGAGCTGCAAGGCTGTCAGGGCAATGGGCAGGACCATGCTGTGGCTGCAGAGGTGCACGTGTCCCCAGCCTGACCAAGAGCTGGACCTTTCCTGCACTCCCAGCATGGATCACTTGCTGTGCACCAGTTCTGCTTTCAAGAACTATCAGGCACACCAGAAGATGAGAAGGAAAAACCATAAAAATAACACTTTTTGCAAGCAGAAGGTTGACTCTCCAAGTGTTCAACAGATCCATGGAGATGAGGCCCTCCCATTGTCATAAATCACATGGTCTGGAGGCAACCTCAGGCCACCAGACTTCACAGAGAGGTTTGGGTGAGAAGGGACCTTCAAAGTCATCTCATCCAACCCCCTTGCAGGGAGCAGGGACAGCCCCAACTAGAGCAGGGTGCTCAGAGCCCCGGCCAACCTCCCCTGGGATGGTGCCAGGGATGGGGCAGTGACCACCTCTCTGGGCAGCCTGGGATGGGGTCCCACCACCCTCAGCACCAAAAAGTGTCTTCCTTGGATCTAGTTTAAATCTCCCTCTTCTAATTTAAAACCATCCCCCCTTGTCCTGTCCTGATAAATATTATCAAGCCCCCCTCACTCAGCTCCTGGCCAGTCCCACCAGCCCAAGCAGCATTTCTGCCCCAGCCAGAGGGCACCTGGAGCTGAGACAGCCCCCAGGGAGCTCCCACCTTGGTGACCCCGGGAGATTGCCACCCCCAGGAGCTCAGCTGAGTAATGGCAAGTGGAGACAGGATTTAATATCCACCCCCTCCCTCCACCCTGGCCTGGGGTTGTTTGAACTTCCCTCCAGTGCAGCCCAGACTGTCAGCCCCTCAATTACAGCCTGGCTGCAGGTCCAGCAGCCCCACCACATCCCAGCCAGCTCCTCCTCCTGGATCACTTCTGGGAGGAGAATCCTCAGTGGAGAAACAACCCGCTGCAGCCCAGGGGATCTGCACAGATGGAGTGAAATCCCCTTTTCCAGCTCGTTTGCAGGGGTTCTTGCATCACACCCAGGGAGCTGCCACAGCTCAGCTCAAGAGGGAAGAAGTCTGACTGGGGAAGGAGCTCCTGGGAGCTGGGACATATTGGGGTGCATGTAGAGGAGTCTCAGGGACAGCTGAGGCACTTGAATTCTCATCTCAACTCCAATTAGACTTCCAGCCAGATGTGGATTGCTTTAGCAGGACCCTGCATGGCAGCAGGGGACCAGAGGAACCTGATCCCACCCCCTGCTCTGCCTTGGAGGAGAATGGAAAACCCAGAGCTGGCTGCTCCAGCGCATGGAGGTGGAGTCATCACCCCCGTGCTGGTCTGAACACACCAGTTCAACCCCAGGGCAGAGGGTCACCCACCCCAGAGGGCAGCATCAACAAGCAGAAAAAGCCCCACGGGTAGGGCTGCAGCAACCAAGGCAACCTGGGAACCACCTGCAGCCACCACCATCACCCCACCACAAACCAGTTTGGCAGCACATCAGGACAGGAGATGTTTTGCTCATCATTTATTCAAGGAACTTTGTGCAGCTATGAAACCTGACAAAAGATTTGCTTTTGGCCACGCTGCAAAGTTTCCAAGCCCTGTTCCCCTCAGCCCACAACTCCCATCTCTGGTAGGAACTGGAGGAGGTTCCAAAAAGCTTCACCCCAGCGGCACCTCACACAGGTAGAAATATTATTCCTCCTCAACCTCATCCTGTGCAGGACACGTCCCCAGGGTG
>NW_008611108.1:0-2413 GCF_000691845.1 Merops nubicus
AACCCCTATGATTCTATGATTCTAATGGGACTTAAAACTAAAAATCACACATCAAACCGATGTGCAAAAAACAGGCAACAGGCCAGTTCTCCCCACCTGCTCTAAGGTGATATTCAAGAGATGATTCTACAGCCCAATAGATGTTCAAATTCAAAGTTTACAGCTTTAAATTGGCTGCAGTTACCAAAGCAATGTAGACTGTAAAGTACATATAAGTCAGTTAGAGATAGACCACCACACTTTCAGCCTCAGACAGTCACTTTTTCCTTTTTTACTTCAAATTTAGTATTTCAGGCCACACATGCCACCCCAAAACACAGAGCCTCTTCTCTTTGTTGCCCAACCCTCCTTTATGGATTCCAAAGCAACGTAGACTGTAAAGTACATATAAGTCAGAGATAGACCACCACACTTTCAGCCTCAGACAGTCACTTTTTCCTTTTTTACTTCAAATTTAGTATTTCAGGCCACACATGCCACCCCAAAACACAGAGCCTCTTCTCTTTGTTGCCCAACCCTCCTTTATGGATTACTTTACACTCGTCAGGCTGTTCTGTGACAGAAACCTCATGGCCAAGCTGGACACTGATGACTTGATATTCAAAGAGCTATTAACAGACAAAAAAAGGCTTATAAAGGAGCAATTATATTCAAGTCTAACTCTACATAGCAAAAGAATTTACTTATAACGGCCATATACAGCCTGTAGGTGCATGAAGTTACTTATCACTGCGGATCAGAAGGTCCACGCCTCACTGAATAAAGAATATTAAAACTGGAAACCTCATAATTCCCAAAATAAAGCGAAAAAAGTGCAGCTGAAAACATTTTTTTCTTGAAGTGAGCAAGCAGCCTACCAACCCCATCTCTGACAGATCTATAGCTCAAGCTCTGTTCATGGGGTACATCAGAACACGCTCTTCTGCCTCCTTAAAGCACCACACCTGCTATGCAGAAGTCTTTGCAGCCTTCATGTGACAGCAAGAGCAACAGTAAATAAATCCAGAAGTCATGTACAGTCTCCATGTTACACAAAATACAGTTATGTGTGATCAAGACAGAACTACCTTCTCCTTAAGACTTGTTTACTAGTAAAGACTGAAATTTCTCAAGATATCATGTAACTAAATCTGGAAGAGTCACGATGGAGAGTGCCAAAGACAACCAGCCAGTTCTCAGAGCGGACAGAGCCCAGAGCTGCAGCAAGCTCCCACCTTGCACCAGAGCCAGCATTTCTGGGAGACAGGGGAGATGCAAAAAGAACAGAAGCAGAACCCACTGCCACCACCATCTGCAGAACGATCTGTGTCACGGCGCTGTAGTCACGGTTGTCTTCACCCCCCATTCTCTGGATAAATGGTGACCACCAGGTCTTAGGCATGGCTTACTCGGTGCCACGCTTGCTAAAAGGGACATGAAGGAGTAGCTAATGACATTACCACCAGCAGTGCTCACAGTAGATCGACACCGACGTGTGGATCAATTAGAACATCCATTAGCTTAAAAGCCAGGCCAGCATGGCAGGACAAAGTCACCGCACCGGTGACACGAGGGCTACACCCGTGGCAGGGGGCCGGCCAGCCCCGCAGCTGGGCACAGCCTCCTCTGCAAGCTTTGGGGTTTAAATGCTTTCAAAACTGGAGGTCTGTGGCATCAGGCTCTGCTGCCTCTGAACCCCTTGGCATGACACGCTGCACGCCCTCAGAGGAACACGAGCGCATCTCACACATTTGCCGCTGCATTCGGATCCTGGAGTTTCATCCTTGCAGCTTAAACCTGCTGGCACGAGCTCACCCAGACCTCTAAAACACCCTTCACCAGCTGTTCCTTCCTCCCATTTCATACATCAAATCATTAACAAGAGCTTTTTCTTTAAGTAATCTTTTCTTTCCTATCCTTTTTTCCTCCCCTCCATTTTTTTTCTCCCTTTGGTTGTAACACTGAAGGAAACCACACTAATTTCCTACCGTGCACTAAATGAAATATTGCCACCCAAGCATTTCACACTGAAGTAAAATTCCTCTCAGGAAGAATTGTTACAAACAGCTACAAACCACATTAAATTAAAAAGAAACCATAACAGAATATGCGCAAAGTTCACGCTTTTGCCTTTTTGAAGTTGTGCACTGCTGCCAGCGACAGGAAACCCGAGATACCTACTGTGTCCTTAGCTGCACAAGAGAACCAACAAGGCATGGTAGAACTCGCAGCTCCTGGCTGCCAGCAGCAGTCCGTTTATCTGGCATCAAGCCCCCGCGCGGGGCAGCTCCCGGAGCGGCCGAGCTCAGGCAGCCCGCGCTGCCCTCCGCTCATCTCCTCCCATCCTCCGCTTAGCAGGGATCCCCGAGTCTCTGCTCCCCATCTTCAGGATCGTCTTCAGACTTCATAACTGTGAACTGAACGCGGGGGCTGC
>NW_008611109.1:0-2840 GCF_000691845.1 Merops nubicus
CCAGTCCCAGACCAGTCTCCCCAGCTGCAGACCAGTCCATCCCCAGGCAGTTCCCAGTTCCTTCCCAGATCAGCCCCAAGTCATGGACCAGTCCCTGCAGTGTTGCCCACTGTCCCCTAGCCAGGATCAGTTCCCCAGCCATTCCCAGTAGCCCCAGTTTGATGTGGCTACTGGCCACAGTAGCTGTGGGGGCCCTCGTCAGCCTGCCTCCAGCGAGGGGCTCTGGGCTGACCACATTACTCCCATTTTTTGGAAAAAAACCCAGAATTCCACCCACATGGCTCATCTGGAGAAACGGGAAACGTGTGGAGCTGTACAACTGGTCTGAGAATCATCATGATGACATTGTATAGTCTGGAGAAGAGGAGGTTGAGGAGACCTCCTGGCTCTCTACAGCTCCCTGAGAGGGGGTTGGCGTGAGGTGGGGCTTGGTCTTTTCTCCCAGGTGAAAAGGATGGGAGGAAACAGCCTCAAGTGGCACCAGGGGAGGTTTGGATTGGAGATGAGGAAGAATTTCTTGACTGGCAGAGTGGTGAGGCATTGGCCCAGGCTGCCCAGGGAGGTGCTGGAGTCCCCATCCTTGGAGATGTTCCAAAAACATGTAGACATGGTACTTGAGGACATGGTTTAGTGGTCATGGTAGTGTTGGGTTGGTGGTTGGACTTGATCTTGGTGGTCTTTCCTAACCTTAATGACTTGATGATCTAAGGTCCATGACCTTTACTGACACCTCTAATGAATACCAACTGTAACAGCCCCTGGTTCTAAACACCCAACTGACCCTCCTCAGAACCCCTGTGAGATCTGGGGGGACCCAAACCCACCTTTGGGATCAGATACCATTAGAAGGGTTAGTTGGTTTGGGATTTTTTACCAAGAAATGAGTGAAGCTTTGCAGAGGGGGTCGTGTTGCCCTCCCCACCACGCTGGTTCTGCCTCTTTGCACTGGCCAGAGACCTCCCTAGCAAAAAAAAATGTTTCTTTTGTAAAGAATTCTGGCAGATTTGGGACATTTTTCAAGGGTTTTTGTCTAATCAAGCCTCTCCATCCCCTTGTCCCCTCCAGAGCCCGATGAGCTGGAGAGGAATCTCAACCCTGCTTCCACCTCTGGCTTCATTTTGGCTCCGTGACTCCGTGGGGATAGCTTGAAAAGGCTAAATTTCAGTTCCCTGGGGTGAGGAGGATCCCAAGGGGAGGAGGATGAAACAAAAATCACCCTTAAAATGGGTTTTCCAGCTGCCAAAGGGAGAGAGATGCCCCAGAGCCCTGCAAGCGCCTGGCAGAGGGAACACAAAACACACCCTGGGGCAGGCAGCAGGGCTGGGAATATCTTCCAGATTGTCCCCTGTGCCTGAGGAACATCTTGGGAAGCTCGTTCCCACTTGAGCAGAGTGGTTTTGCCCAGGGCAGAGGGCAGGATGATGGAGGAAAGGGCTCTGGAGGTGCTATGTGGGCAGCAGTCGTGGCTGTGACTCCATACACGGGCGATGCTGCAGCTTAGTGGGGGCAGCCCTTGTGAGTCCCCCAATCAAGGGAATTCTTCCAGAAGTCTTGCTTTGCTGCCGTGGTTCCCAGGGGAAGGTGGGGTGGGAAGGGGCAGGGTTGCCCAGGCTGGTTCTCTGGAGGTTACCACACCTCCTGCACATCCAATCTCTGCTTATCACAGATCTCCGATGACTTCCTATTCACACCAGAAACTCTCTTCTCTTTTTCTTCCTCTCTGCAAGTTCCATTTTTTTCTTTTTTTCTGCTTCCTAAAATGATCTCGGAGGCTTTCAATCCCAATATCCACCCAGTTTGCTCCACTCCCCACCACCAGTCCACTCCACCAAGAGCATGTAGGGTCCTCGATCCCATTCATTGCTCAGGACAGTGGCACGAATCACAACGTGTGGAATAACAATCAAAGGGACTCTTTCCTCAACCTAAAAACACAGAGAAAACCTCCTATTTTTTCTTTTTTTCCTGGAATCTTGTACATTGAGTCTTTAAAACTTCATTTGACTCCTAATTCTCATCAAGAAAATAAGAAACAGGACCCAGTGGTCGTGTCAGTCCATCCCTCTGTTCCCACCAGGAACACCCCAAATCAAGACCAGCCATCCTACTGGTTTTAATCACTCATCTCTTTCTCAGGAACTGGGCGAGTCACCCCCGACGTTGTCACATTCCCAGTCCCTAGAAATTTTTGTTAAGGGAATTCCTGGAAGTATTTGAAATGCTTTTTATTACTTTTTTCTTTCTCAGAATGGGTCTCTCTGAGAAGCCAAGCAAGCTATTTAGGGTAAAAGGGCAAGCTGGCATGGAAAAGTTGAGGGTTTAAATGTACAAAAGGGGGTGTCAATGAGTCTGGACCCCCCTTTATAGGGCAGATGGGGGGAGTCCTGGCAAAGGAAGGCAGCGAGTCCATGCTTTGGAAACACAGTGTATCAGTTTGGGATGGAAAAGGGGACCTAGTCATGGTCTTGCAGTATTAAAAAGGCTGTTGGAGAAGGGGACAGGGTTAGATTGGTCTGTGGGTCAACTGAGTTCAGTTGAAAAATTAGCTTCTTTTGCAACCAGGGCAGCAGGGGAAACCCAAAACCACTCGGGCGCTGGGGATGGAGGCGGTGGGGACTGGATTTCCCCCCTCCTTGGGGGTGGGTGGGTTAAGAAAAATGCCAGCCAGACATCTGCCAAGGACAGATGGAAAGTCCAAGCGTGGCGAGGGGCATCTGCAGCTCCAGGAGCCTCCAGCCCCTCTCCCCATCCCACGGGGCTCAGCAGCACCCCCGCACCCCAGGACTCATCCCTCCCTCCTTGGGGCAGCCCCGCGGGCTGCACCAGCCCCCCGCTTCACT
>NW_008611109.1:2871-3268 GCF_000691845.1 Merops nubicus
CACTGCCAAGCAGGAGACAAGGTGGCCTCTCCTCGTGTCACCCCCTCAGGCTTTCCAAGGAATGTGTTGGCAATGCTGTGTCCCAGTGGAGGAGGATCCAGGTATCGTGCTGCTGGAGAGAGGGAGGGAGCTCCACGCTGCTCTGGGTGATGAAAAAGTGGCTGTGACCCACTGGGGAATGGGAGAAGGGGACAGAGCAAGGTGCTGTCACCAGTCATTGGCTTTCCTAGAGGTAGACAGAGCCAAGGAGAAGGCTTATGAGTCCTGACCTCCCCATTCCAACCCAAACCCACGGGCGAGGCGAGCGCTGGCCGCCCGCTGCCCCAGACACGAAGCCCCACGAGCACTTGGCAAGGGGAAAACTGAGTTTTCCCAAGCCCCGGGGCCAACGGCTGCC
>NW_008611109.1:3446-12202 GCF_000691845.1 Merops nubicus
TCCTGGAACGGGTTCCTGCCGTATTCACGGAGGATCCAAGCACGGTACTGCCAGGAGAAAGCCAAAAGAAGCTGTTGGGGTCACCCAGGGCTGAGAAAACTCCCCCCAACCCCACCACCCCCACCTCCAGCTCTGGTGGGAAGCAGCGAGCCGAGCAGCCGAGGGATCCCAGGGATGGGCAGCAAGAAGCAGAAAGGTCCCAACATCACAGCAGCTCACATCCCACCTGACAGGAGAGATGTGAGGGTTCCCCCCCAAGACCGAGCTCACCCCACATCCCCAAATCCTGGCACAGATGGACCCGGAGAGCTGACAGCACCCTCAGCTTCTGGGGAGCTCTCTTCACACTTGGCACTGCCAAGAAGCTGCTGCTGCTGCTCCTCGCTGCCCAAATTCCCATAAGGAAAGCTCCCCCCCGCCCTGGCACAAGCTGCACGGCCAAGGTGGCTCTTGGATGCTGAGGTAGGTTTGTTTGCAGAGCGTCTGGAGGTTGGGGGGGTCCTTTTGTTGTCCCCCCCCCCTCTTCCCCAGCACTGCGGCCAGCTGCAAAGGCTGCTCCGGCAGCGGGAGTTGGTGGCCGAGGGCCAGCTGGCAGCAGGCTGAGGTCTGGAGAGAGCTGGGAAGCAAGAGCTGGTCTGTAGAAATGCTTCCCGTTACTGCTGGGAGGAGAAAGGGCCAGATGGACCCAAGCTGCAGCACCCGGGGAGCGTGGGCAGGAACGGGCAACCTGGCCAAGACCTGCCGTGCCAGCTGCCTGGAGCTCCTGGGGAGCTGGCAGAGCTTCAGCATCGTCCTAAGTCTACAATCATGGAGTGTTCTGGGTTGGAAAGGGGCTTGAAAAGTCTATTCCAACTCCCCCAGGGGTTGCAGGGACATCTGCAACCAGAGCAGGTTGCTCAGAGCATCATCCAACCTCACCTGGAATGGTTCCAGGGATGGGGCAGCGACCACCTCTCGGGGCAACCTGCTAAGTAGGTGGGAATTGGCTGCTCCAGCAAGTAGGACTTACTGGGATGAGTGGTAGGAGCACATCCAGCAATACCAGACACCTTAGAGGAAGGACAGAGGGTACCTGGGGGTGCAGCAGCTCAGCCCTGTCCGGCCGGGGCTGCCACGGGCGTGGGGACCGTGAGTGACAAAAGGAGAAAGTCTCAGAGTGACCCCAGCAGCATCCATCCCTCTCAAAGGTCATCTCGGGCAGTGGGGATTTCCACTGGGAACGTCTGGATGTCCCAAATCCACTCCCCCAGGCAGTGGAACCCACCGTGGCCGCTGCACTGAGCAGGAGCTTCAAGGGGGACCCCGAGAGCACAGCCTGAGGTCCTGGCTAGAAAGCAACCCCTGGGAAGGGAGTGCCAGAGGATTTGGGGTTGGATTTGGGATTGGATTTGGGGTTGGATTTGGGGTTGGATTTGGAGTTGGATTTGGAGTTGGATTTGGAGTTGGATTTGGGGTGAGCATCCATGCTGGCTGCTCATGGGAGGAACATCCGTCCCATGCTGACCATCCAGAGGGGTTGGAGTTCCATGGGGACACCAGCCTGGCCACCAAGGCTCTGCACGCAGAGGCTCAGCACCCACCAAGGCTCTGCACCCACCGAGGCTCAGCACCCAGCCTGGGAACTGGCTCCCAGCACCCAGGGAAGGAGGGAAGGATCCGGCCGGGGTGCGGGGGAAGCCCCCCGCTGCTGCTGCTGCTGCCAGGCGTTTCCCTTTAAATCCAGAGCAAGAAGTGGTTACAGCCCGTTTCCTCCAGCCCTGACCACTAACCACTGCCCTCCTCCTCCTCCTCCTCCTCCACCAGGAGCACCCCTTGCAGCTGGGACAGCCCCAGAGGGGGGCAAGGCAGCTTGGCCACGGCGTGCCAGCACCACGGGGGGCCAGGTCCCTCACCCCAATGCCCACCTGTGCCCTCTCTCACATCCACGCTGGACCCTCTGTGCCCACCTACTTCCTTTTCTAACCTTACCCATCGTCCTGCTGCTGCTCTTGGTCCTTTCCTTCCTTCTTTGCCCCTCCAGCCCCACCGAGTGCAGCTGGAAACCGCAGCGGCACGCTTCCTGCACCAAGGGGCCAGCTGCCCCCTCCCAGGGAACTTCTTCCCCATTTCTACCCTCCCGGGGTCCTGCCTGAGGTCCCTGCTCTGGATCGAGGGCACCAAGGGATGCTCGCCCCCAGCGCTGGGGAGGAGGACCACAGGAGGACCCCAGGATGTCCCCAGGAGGACCGAGCTCTTCTTCGCATCCCACCCGTGTCTTCTCCTAAGCATTGTGCTTCCAAACTGCTGCCTGCTGGGATGAGATCTGGGCTAATTGGGGAAATTTAACCTCTTTTCCATCCTCAGAAAGAGCTCAAGCTCAGGTCACAATACCTTTGCTCCTGCCTTCTACCTGCACAGCAGAAAAACACCCAAAAAACTCCCAAAGCTATGAAAAGGAGTGAAGTGTGACCTGCCCCAGCCAAGGTAAGAGAGCCAGCTGCTGCTTGGCATGGAACCAACTGCAGGACCCACATGGAAACTGTGGTGCTCACCACCCCCTGGGACACCCAGCCCTCCATCTCAGCCCACAAGTCCCTTCCTCTTGCAGAGGTGGAGGGCACGGGGGCGAGCAGAGCATCGCTGCTGAGGTTGGGGCATCCATCCCTGGCTCTTCCTCCCCTTCCAATGCAGCTGGGGGTGAGGAATGGCAGAGCCCTCCCTGCTCCAGCACCCAGCTTCACCCCCCGGGGCTGTGCTAGCAGCTGCCCGCCCACAGAATCACAGAATTCACAGAATTGTTTGGGTGGGAAGAGAATTTGGAGCTCATCGAGTCCATCTGTTCCCCCAGCACTGCCAGGTCCCCACTGCCCCGTGTCCCTCACACCACATCTCCACGGCTTGGAAACCCCTCCAGGGGTGGGGACTCCACCACTGCCCTGGGCAGCCTGGCACAGCCCTGGGCAAGCGTTTTGGGGAAGAAAAGTTCCCACGAGAGCCATCTGCAGCTTCCCTCCCCCACGCTGCCATCACGGGGGACCCAAGGGGTGTTTCAAGGAAAAGGCAGCTCTGCCTAAATCCCGTGGCTCAAACTCATCCAAACCTCCACCCTTGGCTCTGCCTTTGGTCCTTTCAGGGAAACGCTTGCAAAACCCCTGGTGAAATGTTGAGGTGCTGAAAAAGCAGCATCTCAAGGCTAAGGAGGGAAAGTCTGGTGCCTGCTGAGCCCAGCCTGGATTTTGGGGAGCAGGAGGAATAGCTCGGGTGGAGAAGGGGAACACAGCAAACCCCACGTCATGAGCTGTACTGGGGAGCATCCAGGATGTGAGAAGGGTTGGGAGAAGAGCTGGCCTGCCCCGGGGGAAGCCCCACAGGGAATCTCCAGCACAGGGAAGGGGGTTTTGCAATCCCTTGGACCATTTTCCACCCTCCTCCAGGGGCAAGTCGGTGATAACAGGGCAGGGCTGAGTCCCTCGTGTGAGGGACTCATGGAAGGGAACTCCATGCTGGGGAACTGCCTCCTAGGGCAGTTCTGGACCTTGGTCCTCTGCTGTGAAGCCCAGTATTGGGTGGAGGAGCAGGGTCCAGGGTGGGAAGCTGGAGGAGCTGGATGGGACCTGTGTTTTTAAAGCCCTTTCCAGACTTTCTGGGTCAAAAGTGTAGCTCTGATCTCTGCAGCTCGTGTTGTCCCAAGAAAACCTGCTGCTGTTGCTCCCAGCTGCTGGGCTCAGCCACAACATCCCTCCCTCACACAGCATCACCCAGCCAGGGCTCCTGCCCTCCTAAAACCTTCTGCTCCTCATCTAGCCAAGCCAGAGGAGAATTTCTCCATCCACACTCACTCCTCTCTGTCTCCTGCCTCTGAAAGCAGAGGACTTGCTGTCAGAGGAAGCCCAGCCAGATCCAAGCACTCCTAGACACCCCAAAGCCACTCCTAAGAACCTTCTTCCCTCTCCTCTTCCCCTCCAGCTCCTGCTGCATTCCTGGGAACCATCCCAGCACCCTTCCCGGGGGACTTGCTGCTGGCAGGTCCCTCCTGCTGTGTCCTAACCGAACCCAGAGCTTGGAAAGACCTTTTTTAAGCGCACTCACACAACATTTAGGCACTTTTTGTCTTTGTAAATGGTTGTTTTTCTGCACGCATACCCCCCAAACCCCCAAGGGAATAACTAGCACGCCCAAGGGCAAGCAGCTGCATGCAAAAGAGCCCTGCGAGGTCCCAAACTCTGCAGGCAGGGACAGGAGGGGAGGTCGGGGAGCGGGGGGGACGTACCTCCTGCAGCAAGGTCCCCTCATAGTCCTGCAGCTGCTGCTGGAAACCGAGGTTGGGGCTGACGTAGGAGCGCACGGTCTTGGTGGCAGCCAGGCAGCTCTCCCAGCCCAGCTCTGTCACTGTCATCAGGTAAGCCACCAGGATGGTGGCACTGCGGGAGACCCCGGCCAGGCTGGCAAGGGACACCCCGGGGTGCAATTTAGGAGAGGCTGAGGGAGCTGGGGACAAAGGAGGCTCAGGGGAGACCTTCTGGCTCTGCACAGCTCCTGACAGGAGCCTGGAGCCAGGTGGGGGTCGGGCTCTGCTCCCAAGGAACAAGGGACAGGACAAGAGGAAACAGCCTCAAGTTGCCCCAGGGGAGGTTGAGGTTGAGCTGAGGAACAATTTGTTCCCCTTGAGGGTTGCCCAGGGCTGTGCCAGGCTGCCCAGGGCAGTGGTGGAGTCCCCACACCTGGAGTGGTGTACAAGTGTGAGGGACACGGGGCAGTGGGGACCTGGCAGTGCTGGGGAAGGGTTGGACTCCATGATCTTGTAGATCTCTTCCCATCAAAACGATTCTATGATTGCCATGGGCACCCCCTCTCCCTGGGATGCTAGAGGGGTTCCCCAGCACCCCAGGGTGGTTGGAAGGGGGTAAGGAGCAGCAGGAGTGGCCCCAGGTAGGTGGTTTCCCCTGTCCTCTCCTCTAGCCTGTCCCCCTTCTTTGGATGCTCAGGTCTCCAGTGCATGGACCACCCATCCCCATGGGTCTCTTCCCCTGTTGCCCTCCCAGTGCTCTCCCTCCTCTTCTCCCTCTGCCCTGTAGGTGACATTTGGCATCGAGGACATTTTTTGGGAGCCCCTCCCCACCTCCCAGGGGACCAAAGGGAAGCAGGGAGAGGAGGTGGTGGCAGCAGCTCTCACCAGTGGACCAGGCAGCCTCCTCCACCGAGCCTGCACTCGTGGATGAACCTGATGCACTCCTTAAAATGCTGCAGCCTGCAAGGAGAGAGGCAGGGAGGTGAGGAAGGGAGGGCTGCCCACCCCTGCCAGGTGCCAAGCCACCACGACAGCAGCATTGGTGTCCCCTCTGAGGACTTCCCACCACCCTGGGGCCACCAGCATGAGGTGGGAGGAGAAATCCTTCCTCTGCCCAGCGAAGGCAGAGGGGCTGATCTTCCTCTGGTAGGAAGGAAATGACCTAGGAGACTTTCCAGGAGGTTTCCTCCTTCCCAAGGAGTCAGGGTGATGCCAGCAGCCCAATATGCTCAGGGAAGACCCCAGGGAGACAGCCTGGGGAGATGGGTGGTTTGGGGAGTTCTGAACGCTCCACCAAGCCACATCCCTCCCACTCCTCAGTGCCCAGGATGCTGGAAGCTGCTGCTGATCCCTCCTGAAGACAGCAGGCATGTCCAAGAGCCAACACTTGCAATAAATTCTGCCCATCCCTGCTCACCCTCACCCTCCCACCAAGCCCTGGGACATTTTTGAGGCAGAAAACCTGCTTCTGGGTAACTCAGGCTGCTGGTGGACTTCCAGACCTGGCTCCCTGACCACACAGCTCTGGCTTTCTCTGGAGGAGGAGAGGAGTGGACTTCCTCTGGCTCCACGTGACAGGGGGTGTGTGCACCAGCAAAGCCTTCCTGATTTCTCAGAAGCCCAGGCACAGAGTTCTTCCCCCTCTGCCCTTCATCAAGGGCTGGTTCCCAGCTGGCAGAACCCTCCAGAACCTTCTCCCATCTCTGCTACCTGTGGAAGGGGATGCTCTTCACCCTACATGGAAGGGGGATGGAAGGGGGATGGAAGGGGGATAGGAGGGGGATGGAAGGAGGATGGAAGGGGGGTGCTGCTCTCCACCCTCCCATGGAAGGGCAGAGCTCAGGAGCCTTCTAAGAAACCAACCAAGGATGTCATCAGAGGGTTCTGCTGCCCAAGAAGAGGAGAGATGGAGGAGACTACTCTGAAGCTGTGGTCACACTAGAAGTGCTGAGCTTCTCAGCTCTGGAAGGAGATGTCAGTCCATTGCTCCTCCTGGGCTACAAGTGTGCCTCCTCTTCCTCAACCTCCTCCTCCTCCTCAACCACCATAACAAACAGACCACCACCACCGGGGGGGTGCCTGTCCCTGCTTAAACCTTGTCCCAGGGGATTTCTCCTTGTCCTACTCCTCCTTGCAGAGCAGACACCCTCCCTGAGGGCCAGAACATGCTGCCTACACAGGGCCAACCTCTCCAGACCCCAGCCTTCCACTTCACCCCCTTGGCTGGGACCAGCAGGGGCTTGCAAGGACGTGATGCTCCAGCCTCCAGCTCCCTCAGCACGCTCACTGCTGGTCTCCAGCCCACTCCATCCACCCTCACCCACCCCACAGAGGGGGTTTTCTCCCATGTAGCCAGCCAGAGGAAAGCTCTCCCCGTGGCTTTTCCAGCCTGTGAGCGTGGGAGCAGGGCACAGAGCCTGGAAATGCCACGAACCACCAAGCTCCCGAGTCACAGGCATCTCTTCTGCAGGACACAAAGTTCACCAGGATTGTGAAATCCAAGGCACAAACTGACAGGCAGAAAATAGCTCCTTGAATAAATCTTCCTTCCGGCAGCCAGTCTTATCTTTTTTTTTTATTTTCCCCTTTTTTTTCCCTCTTTCCCCCCCCCCCTCTTTTTTTTTCCTCCTTTTTTTTCCCCTTTACTTTCCCCCCCCCTTTTTTTTCCCCTTTCTTTTCAGTAGCCACGCCACGAACGCACAGAAATGAGAGAAGAGGAAAAAGAACAACCCAAAAAAAAGTTCTTGCTGAGGCAGGGACTTCTTGTAAAGCTTCTCTTTCCGCTCAGCAGGAGTATGAGCCAGCAGAATCCCCCCCCCTCAAGGCCATGGCTGCTTCCCAGGGATGCTGGAAAAGCAGCAGCTCCACAGATGGGGCTTGGCTGGTCACCATGCACAAAGTTTGGAGTCTTTTTAGGCTTTGATGGGTGAGAAAAAAATTCCCTTGGAGTCATCCAAGGTCTGTTTGCAAGGGTTGGTTTAGGGAGTTTCACCACCCAAAGCAACAGGGGGGTGCTGGGACCACCCCCCCAGCACCCTGCCCCATAAAAGCCTGAGGCTCCCTTCTAGCATCTCTCTCCATCTTCATCTCGAGGGCATCATTAAAGGATTTATAAGTATCTGTGCTTCATGTAGGGGGGAAAAAAATGTTGATTTTAATTGATTATCTCAGGAAGAATGGCTGGAGGACCAACACAAACTGTTACCTTCCTAACCCAGTTAAAAAAAAGTGCCACTTTTCAACCCTGCCCAGTGGAATCATTCTGAAATTTGATGGGAAATTAAATTTCCTGCCTACAAACACCCCCAGAACCAGATTTTAAGCCCTAGAAATGTGATTTCCCACCTGGGAGTGAAGCTCTCAGCTTCTGCGAGCTCAGCAGTGGCACGAACTCTTTGCAAGCATGAAGGGACTGAACCTTCCTCCTGCAGAACCTGAGCTTTTATTGCCTGACAACGACCCACCCGTGATGCTGGGAGGCCAAAGGATGGGGAGAGACTTACAGGTTTTGACTGGATGAATCCGAGGCTGAGATACAGAGATAGGTCATGTCCTGCAACACAGAGATGGTCCTGGTAACAAGACACCTCCAAAAAAAAATCCCAAATCCCCCTTTTCTCTCTTTCCCCTCTCCCCAGTTGACTCTTCAGTGAGGGGAGAGCCACAATCCATTTTTGGCTACCCTGATGGGTCACCTCCATCCCATCCCAGCCTATCTCCACCTCATTCCAGCCTAGGAGAGGCCAGAACAGCTCAAGACCCCCCCCAAAAAACTGGGCCAGCCCTTTCCTGGGGCCCCGATTGGTGAGTCCTGGCAGGAAGACGTGTGAGAACATGCACTGATGAAGTCACTCTCATCAATGAGTTATTTCCTCCCAGGCCTTTTAATACACCATAAATCATCCTGCCACATGCTGGTGTAGGTCAGATTGCTGTCTTTAAAACGTTGCTTCCTCCAGCCTCCCTGTTCTGAGCTAAAATTAGATCCTCTTCGTCTGATTTTTTAGGGGTTTTGGTTTGTTTTCTTTTTTTCTCAGTGAAATGGGTGGAAATCCTGCCAGTCAGAACTGAAACACCCAGCACCAGGGATTGCCCCAACTCCAGCAGCTCCCCGTGGCAGCTGAAAGGTCCCCCCAAGACTGATGTGACCCAACCCCATGGGCCACCCTCGCTTCCCTCCAGCCCAGGGAAATCCAGGAGGCTGGAAAAAGGCACTAATTGAAGGAGGAAAGGGGATAATTCCATGCTGGAAAGGCAGGATGAGTGCTGAGGGGGTTTTCTCCATCCTCCCCGTGCTCGTCCCCATCACCCCACAGCCACCCGTGGGAGAGGGATGAGGTGCCACAGTGATGTGGCATTTGCCACCTCCCCTTGGCGTGCCAGTCAGCTGCTCCTCACCCTGAGAAGCTGCCAGAGAGGCTGGGGCAGGGGGGGAAATGGAGCTGGCATGTTCCTCATCCCCACCCCTGGCCAAGCCACAGCTTCTCAA
>NW_008611109.1:12233-12815 GCF_000691845.1 Merops nubicus
CATGCAGGGGAGGGTGGGGGCAGGCAGGAGCTCGGTGGGTGGAAGAGGACCCTACAGCAGGGAGGAGCACAGGGACCAGCCAGCAAACTCCAGAAGTTTTGTGGGATGAGCTACAGCTTCCCAAAATGTGGCTGCACCATGCCATGCCTGGCACCAGCCCGAGGAGAGCCACGGGGCCAAGCAGCAGAGCAGCCAAAGCACCCACCCGACGTTTCCCTGCCCCAATTTTATGCAGCCCCTCTCCCTTCTCTCCCAGCCCCCTCCAGATGGTGCTTTGCTGGAGGTCCCATCGTGGCCCCCAAGGGTCAGGGGTCCTAGCAGACCCCTTTGCCTTCTGCAGCATCTCAGGGTTTGGGAGGTGGAGGCAGATCTGATGCCAGGATGAAGTGTGAGTTGCACGGGGTCTGTTCTCTTCAGCATCCACATCAAAGATCTGGATGAGGAGGTTGAGTGCAGCCTCAGGAGGTTCACAGATGACACTAAGTTGGTCTGCTGCAGGGTCAGGAGGATCTACAGAGGGGTCTGGCCAGGTTGGATCGATGGGCTGAGGACAACAGGATGAGCTTCAACAAGGCCAAGTGC
>NW_008611110.1:0-6972 GCF_000691845.1 Merops nubicus
CAGCGGGACGGCTCCAGGGGCGCCTCTTCGCTCTCCGAACCGATCCTTTTGCTCTAGATTCCTTCTGTTCGTAAGGCTTTTGATTAAACTACTCGCGGACCTGAGCTCGTTTTATGCAGTATCCACTATCCTCTTCGGTTTTTCCCTTGACTTTTAAGTGCTGTATAATTCGGAAAAAAAAAAAAAAAAAGGCAGCAGCATAATCATCACCTAAGGTCATCCCCGACTTCAATATTATTAATGCGCCAAAATATTTTTGTTGCAAGTCAGGTGAATAATTAAGATTTATATTAAGCCATCCACTCAGCAGGATTGCAAAATGTTTTATCCAGAACCAGGCTTTAACCGTCAGTAAACTGAGCAGACTTCTGTGGTGAAATAAACACTGCAGCCACTCGTATTTCACAATAACACCAGGGAACAGTCCAGGACAGGAAGGAACTGATTTTCTCTATTTAAAATCATAGGAGACATTAAGTTAGAAAAAGTCAATTTTGCAACTTAGCCAAGATGTATTGGCACTCACCTTTTCCAAATACTGCTTTGTGCGGGTCCAGTAGTTGCTAGTAGTTCATTAATGGTTTCAGTCTAACAGCCACAAATTACATAATACTGCAGTTAAATTATTATATATAAAAATCATTATCTTGTCAGAATTTCTGGAAATGTATGGTGAAAACTGGTAACGTATTTTTGTTTGTTTGTTGACAAGTGTCAATCAGCTCATAAGAGTTTAACATGTATGTTTAAAAAGCAAATGGAATTCTGTTTATATAGACTATCAGACTTAAGCCCTAAGGATACACTCAGAACATTATTATGTTTTTACTGTGTGTTAATCAAATACAAGGTGTTCCTGATTTTGGAAACCTCTCTCAGGAGAAGAAACAGACGTAAACATGCTTCAGAAATATTCAAATTAATGATAAATGGAACGATCAAACTAGAAAAAAAAACCCATAATTTAAAATGTCTAGAGTTAAAAGTACATTAATTAGCCAAGTTTATGTTTTCTGGTTCATCCAGCTCATTTACAAAGAAAGTTGAGAATCTCTAAAAGCAGGTTTTAAGTCTCCTGTATAAATTTACCAGGATTGAAGTTTGTTTCTTTTTTTTTCTGTAACCTATTTAATACTGTTTTCATTTGCTGGCCCCTGTTGAAAATCAGAAATGCTGGTCACCTTCCTCTTCCACCCCTCTACTGCTGCAGGTTGTTTTGAGTTGTTTTGTTATTTTAAAAGTCCTGTCTTATCTCCAATTTAATGTGAAAACTTGTGGGCACCCGTGTAGGAGTCAGTGCTCTTCTCTCGCTGTTGCTGGTGCTTCAGAGAGTACAAACCCCACAGCACTGACAATTGTGCAACAGTCTGCCCTTGGGAAAGATTGTGCCCCATCACAGGCTTGATTAAAGGTCCACGCTTGCCATCACTATTTAACCACCACTGGCATATGAAAAAATTTTACCGAGCTGCTGGATAAAGTCACCGATGCCAAGCTTTTTCGCCTGGGGTGTGCACAAAGCCTGGCTTGGCACAGTCTTACTGCTCTTCTCGCTGCCTTACTGCGAGGCTCCCTGCTTTAGGTGGCTGAGAATGTGAGGATGTCTGTGAGTGTGCCCACGTGCCACGTACTGTGGGTAGACTGCTCATCTGCAACGTGGGAGATGGAGACTGGCAGTAACTAGAATTATCTCTGATCCGTGGGACGTTCTCTCCTTTGTCATTAGGTTATTGTTTCTTTTGCTTTCTCCTTCTCAGGCTACTTTATTTTGCCTGAATCATTAATTATTGCTGGTATCAGAGGCAGATTGAGGTTGCAGTCCTCGTTACGATGCTGGTGGGGCAGGGTAAAGGTGAGAGGAAAAAATGGGGATGATAAAGTCAGAAATACAGATGCAAAGGAGTAAAGACGTAAGATGTGGCAGAAAATCTGTGACAAGTTTATCAGGTCACTTGCAAGTGTGATCTGAGGTGTAAAAAAATTCTGTTCCTGTAGCTAATGTTTGGTCCTCTGTTTTTTTACCTATCTTAGAAAACACTGTGAGTTCCCTAAAAGCATTGTCTAGTGTCCTGTTACATAAAATATTGCCTCCTTGCAGCATGAAACCTGAGACTGGAGTCTGCAGATAGGGAATGCTCCTGAGTGACTCTGTCGTGGGTTTGGTTGCTGTGGTGATTATCCATCTGTTTAAATACTTTATATGGGAGATTCTCAACTCATTTATCATAGGGAAGATTTTAAGTTGTGAGAAACACAGCATTATGCCTGATTCCTGTAATTCTCATACTTGATTAGCAAAAAAATCCACTTTTTCTGCCATGGCATAAGGAAAACAGGTAGTAGTTAGTTCCAGAGGGCACAGTGCTTGGTTCTGTGCTCACTGCTAGCCCAGCAAGTCTCTAACACTGGCACACATCTGACAGCAGTGCAGTTGGAGAGCTGGCTGCAAACACTGTATGAAGGGGGCTCCTTTAACAAATCCCAGTCTGAAGCAGTTACACAAAATCAGATTTTGACAAAGTTCCATAGGAAAAGAACTAGTGTACAGAGAGGAGAGGACTAAACTTTGTATATACCTGACTCTGACCAATAGGTCTTTATGCATTTAATTCTTAATAGTGAGCATTATTAATGTGATATTTTGTTTTTCTTGGCAGCTGCCTTCTCCATGGCACAACATGGCAGATCCTCTGACTCTGAAGTAACTGAGGAAGTGAAGGGACGTATCTGCATCTCCATACACACCCATGTTGTGTTGTTTTTATCTTGTCTTGCTGTGGAAAATGATTCGATTTTTCTTTCTACTTTATACCAATTTATAAAAAAGTCTTCATAAAAGATTTTTTTTTCGTTTTAAGTCTATCAGAAGAAACAAAATACTGCATTCAAACAACCACCTTAAAGCAGCGTACATGTTCTGACTTACGATGGATGCAAGAATTGCTCAACCTAAACTCTCCAAGCTGTTCTTGTAACTTTAATTCACCAGTAAAAGCTTTTTTTTTCTTGCTTATGTGGCAGCTTTTCAGATTTCCACCCCCCAGTGGCAGCAGGCTGCATTCCCGTTTCGTGTCACCAGGGACTTAAACGTACCAGCGTGTATTTTTTTTGTGTCAGAGGTTAGACTGTTTGTTTTTATGACTAATAATGTGGACCTTGGGAGTCACGTATCAAAGCACCGTTGAGGAAATATCTAGACCTCTGTTAAAGTGTAACCCTTTTCAGGGCATGCCTCTACAGGAGAGTAAAGACAGCTCAAAGCTCTCTCTGTGCTCCACGCTGGCTGGAGGTAAGCCAGTTCCACCTTAGAAGCCGTTTAGCTCAGTGCTCTGCCCATGCTGATGGGTTCCTGAGATGTGCCTATGGACGTGGCAAGCACAGCATGCCAAGGAGCCGTATTTGCTGCAGAACAGATCCAATGATTTGGGGAAAATACAGTCTAAAGTGTAGCTGTCTTTAAAATACTAAATGCAAACAAGGGCAGGTTTCATGCATGCTCTTTTTTGACAACAAGGCCAGTGTAAGACCCAAGAGATCATTCAAGTCCCTCTCAGGTCTTGTACAGAGTGAATTTTGCCCAAATTATACTTGCATTATGCTTCAGACAGGTATCAGGGTTTACTTCGTTGTACTTGGTGCCTTATGGCTCTTTGTGTGGGAGCTCCTGACATACACTCTGCTCCATGAAGCTCTATGAAAGAAGCCATAATTGAGTCTTAGACACCACGGTATTTATAATAATTTAGAAACCTCAGAGAGAGCAAACGTTTAGAGTTTTATAGACAGTCATCATCTTTATGAAGTGTACGATCTATTTCTGCGTAGTCTGTAGGGCCCTGCTGAGAATCTCCATTGCCCCACTCATCAGAGAGCTGCAAACTCAGCATGGGCTCTGTGTCTTTCAGGGATGTGCACATACATCTCTCATAAATAAGGAGTTACGGTTGTTTCATTAGACCTCTGATAACATCTCTATTTCATTTTCCTTCCAAAGATGTTTACTTCAGTGTTGACATGTATTTATAATGTCATCTGAAAAGTAAGAGGCTATCCTGTCAGATTTACAGCTACTGTAAAATACGGTGCTATCTGCATACAAAAGGACAGTAGGAGCCTTAAAGACATTTCCCCTATTATTACGGCCTAAGGAAGCAATAAAAATTTAACATTTACCATTGGGAAACACCTGCAGAGATTAAATTAAAACTAGATTATGTGCTTATCAGTTAAATGTTACAAAAGCAAACTCTTTAGGGATTAACATAAAAATCAATGTTATCAAAATCTTATTAAAAGCTTCACTTAATGCAGTCTGTTCTGCATGTCCGCTGCTCAAAGGTTCTATGTGTGCAACTTGGGAAGTCTCTGTACTGCTGTGCAGAGGGGAGGCAGGGCAGCCGCATTGACCACTTTGCTCTCATGTCAGCAAATGCCTACCCTAAAGTTTAGATTTGTCTTTAAAAGCTGACTGCAACTACCATTTGTCCACCTCCTTCTGACCCTGGCCCCTCTCTGAAGGGCTCTCCAGACTGCACGCTCTGTTTCTGGAGCGTGGCGCCCAGGCGTGCTCCGGGATGCCTCATGGAGTTCTGCTGGGAATTACTCTGGAAACCACTCGTCCTTCCTGCTGCACTCGTTCCTTATTATGGTCAGCAGGACAAAGACGAGGGATTAAAACAGCTAGAAGTGGAGAACAAGAAACTTGTTGCTACTAAGCAGATGGTCTCACGCTTAGCTCATGCAGCCTTTTGTACATTGCAAACACTCCAGAGAAGAAACACCTGGGAGGTATGCAGGCCAGAGTCAATCTCCGAGCTGGAAATTCAAAAAGATTCTGGATTTGGGCTTTGCTGCCACCAACAACTGAGTAGTTTACAGTGCAGATAATCTACATGCGCTGACTTGAGGAGGAAACTATCAGCACAGATCCTACCTGTACCTGATTTGCAGATGCAGTGGTTAGACTTTATTTCTTCATCTGGTGTTATGGTGACACCTTTGATTCAAGGCATTCGAAGCAACCTGCCTTGAGCATATTCTGACCTGTGTATGGAAGGGTACGACTCAGCAACAGCCACATCATAAATTAATTACATGAAGGCCCAGGCAAAAAAAAACCCTGATTGTGGAGATCCTGAGAGTGGATCTGGAGGGTGAGACACTAACAAGAGATTGAGATCATTGGTGAGAGGACTGTAAAACAACTGGAGTCATGTGGTTTAGCAAAGGCCAAATTCAGAGGCGGGTTAGGGAGAATCAGACCATGTTTTCCCAAAGACATTTGTCCTGAAGACAAATTTGATGTAGGGACCTCGTGGCCATCTTTTCCAACCCCATGCCATCTCCTCTGTTGTGTTGTCACAGACTGTAACATTTAGTTAAGTGAATCAGAGGTGTTGGGGGAACCCAACTTAAAAAAACACCAACTAACAACAATTTAGGTTTGTAAAAATAGACAAAATATTCCACAGACCAACAGGGTGGGGATGCAGAGAAAAAGTGTAGCTGCAGATTAGGGGAGTAGAAATAGTTGGAACTTGCTTTGCAGGGAAGAAAAAATGTCTGTGCGACTGTGGCCTAACATTTTGAGTAATAAGAGTTTGCTGGCCCAGCTGATTTTCACTGAAATAGGTTAGGGAGTGTTCAGACAAGTATATCCAGATCAGAGGGGTGGTAACCTATTGCAGGGCAATGCTGCACAGCCCCTGGGCAGGCTGGGGGAGGACTCTGCTGTCAACACAGCTGGGATCTGGGAGGAGACCCGTGTCCACAGGCGGCCTCCCAGCACCGTGGCAGCCTGAACCAGTCTGGCCTCCCTCTCCAGCACAGTGTCTCCCCGTGTGCCTGTAGCCATGAGGCCTACATTAGCATTTTTATAACAAGCTCCTTTGAGGGGAGGCAGTGGACATATCTGGTAACTTCAGCAGAAGCCATGGGTGCATCTGTATACTGGGTGTGAGCCCACATTCTGTCATTTTATTTGGACAGATTACAGTATTTAACTTGGAAAAGCCTGCTCACGTCTCTTGCTCGACTTTCAGGCTCTGAGCAGTGTGAATTACTGTCATGGGGATTTAAGATTTCATTTTTCAAAAATGATGCACATTTTTGTATGTACATACCTATACCTGAGGTGTAGGGACTACTCAGCTGTAGTCTGAATTTTCCGTAGTCATTATGCTAAGTAATTCACTTCTACTGCCACTAGAGGTATAACATTCACTTGAGCAAATACCAAAGGAAACATTTAGTTGGAAACCTTGCCCATATTAATATTTCATTTTTCAAATAATGTTTTGGATCTGGGTTTTTTTGGAGGCCTCAGCCTACTCTGCCTATTCCTGTTGGGCACTCTTTCTTTTATTGAACTACAGCTGACTACTCATGAGATGAAATGCCATGTTGTGATTAAAGGGTACAGAATTGAGTGCTCATTTCAACTGCATAAAAAGCTAAATTATAGTATCAGTCATCATATCAATCATCCGTTACTGCCTCATGTGCAAGCTTGTACCAACACATTTGTAAGTCTCATTGTTGTTCTGGGGCAATTATTTGCATTATTCTGAAATAGAAATGTAAAAAAATACATTTAGTTTTTTGGTGGTTGGTGGTATGGTGACCAGCTCTCAGATATAACCACACCTTTGAAACTTACGAAAACATCAGTAGGAGCGAGGATAGCCTTGAAGCTCCCGTGTGCCTGCTGGGAGTGGCAGGAGAATTGCTGCCTAACCTGGGGTTTAATTGCAGACCTACGCGGTCTGAGTGCGGCACAAGGGGTGGCTCAGCTTAGCTCAGCGGTGGGTTTTTTGTGGAGCAAGGCGGAGGTTGGCTAAATTACACGTAGCTGCAACCCTGCTGGAGCATAATCTCTGTTGAAGTTGGTAACATTTCTTTCAAAATTCCCTGAGGTGCCAGAGCAAGGCCCTGCCGGCGCAGAGGAGCCGGGCAGCAGCGGGTTGCCGTGGG
>NW_008611111.1:0-7923 GCF_000691845.1 Merops nubicus
CCAAGCCTCAAACCACAACACCTAAGCTGGTGGTCAGAAATTCCAGCTATTTGCAAGGCAATTCCCAGCAACTAGGAATGTTTAAAACATACTGTGCTACTTGTAAGGCCAACATTATGCCTTTTCTTCAGAGCGGAGAGGGCAATATTTTTAGTTTCCCTCCCTCTGTTTCCACAAGTGTAGTATCCCTTCTGTAGTTTCCCCACAAATGTGGGCTGTGCAAGACCACTGAAAGGGCAGAAAGACCTATGCAAAGAGAAAATCTGTTTAAGTAAAACCGAACAGTCTCTTTCCTCTTTTGTAATTTTTATTTCTTAACATTAAGCTTTTTCTTTTGCCATTTTACTTTCTCAAAATTTTTCAAATAAACGCTTAATATCAACTCAAGCTACTACAGACAGGTTCAGGAAAGGCTTAAAGTGAATGCCTTTGAATTTCAAAGTTTGTGATCCAGCTAACAGTTAGGTGTTCCGCATGGCATTCAGGGAGCTTTTGCAAACTCAAAGGCCATCTTGTGACGAAAGTTCAAAATCACACATTTTTAACATGGCAATATTCAAGTCATAATACACATCAAAGAATGAGTGGCACAGTCACTTCTAACCAACAGACCTGTTCATTAATATTAAGGGACAGGAAGCATTTGAAGCATGAAAGTATGGCAGAATTTGAAAATAAACTGTTTTCTTGGAAGTAAAGACTCCATTCAGAATGGCATCAGCAGAAATTCCTGGTGCATGCTAAGCCCAGAACAATCTCTTCCATGTCCTCCCTACCTAAGCTTTCAATGTAACACAAATCTATTTCCTGCTGCTAAGCATTTACAGGCACAGCCGCAATAGGTAGTTTCAGCATCATGAGGAACCACAAGGCAGGGTATGATCTGGGCTAGCTTCACATATGACCTTTATCAACTTGGAACAATGGAAAGGTGCCTGCTGAGTTCTTAAAACTTTGTTGTGCAATTAGTATAGACAGTACATTGCACTGGTGTTCCCAAAGGCAGCTTCTGCTTCCCAGGATGGGCACACTAAAGAGTAACCTCTTGTCTGACAGTCCATTATAGTCCATCTATTATGATCATTCTGTACTAGATGGATGGCAGAGTCACTTGAGCCACAGAGCAACTCTTGGATGGAAAAAAAAAACCATAATCAACATTTCCAATTGAAAAGTGTGATGCATGGTGCTAGGAGAATATTTCCCTGAAACTATAACAGTAATGCAATACAGTAAAGAATCAGGCCTTAACGTCCTATGACAAATCCATACTTAGTCAAAACAGGTTGCATTTAAACTTCCCACAACATAAGTAGATGGATAAAATCTGTTATATCATGAAGTCAGTAGACATCTCCCTGCTCATTCTCTACCTCCTTCCTTGACTAATTTTGTATATATAGGCTGAACAGTCCCTTAGATTTAATACAGACCTACACTGGCCACTGTAGACAGTTACCACTGTAGGCCATTTACTACTGACTCAGTTATTAAGAAGTTTTATTAATAAGTTCAACCTTGAATCTCAAAGCGCACTGTACTTCCTGTGTTAACAGACCTTACTCAAGTTATTAAAAAGAATAAGGAGCATTCCTTCCATTTTTTTTCATTCTTTTGGCCCATGACCAAATCTTTAACTCTTTTTTTCCCCTTCCCTGAGCAACAGGAACTCGAAGAAGTATCCAAATCATACTAATAAGAGAAACATACTATGCAGTGCTTGGGTAGCAGGACATTGACATTTGAAAGTGGTTAAGTGGGATTAAGTCTACATCAACAATGCTGATGTCTCGAAAATTTACTGGACCAGCACACTGTTTGGATACAAAGGAAATCAAAGTTATGTACATTATTCATAAAACAGCTGGTGGAGGCAGCTGAACCATATACCACATGCTCCAAAATTCTAGTTATTTATTAAAATGGTCCACAAGAAAAATATGGAGATGAACTGCTCTGTGTGCCTGACATGTCCCAAGATAAAAACAATCATCTGCTGAACTTGCAGCACATAACAAATTACAGCTCCAGTACACATGTGCAGAGAGAAGGCTTAGGAAGAATGGCAATAAGATAGAAAAGTGTCATCTCTTGTCCTTTTGGCTAGGTCCGTGATCAGACTAGGATATTCTTCCAAAAGGGACACGACCATGAATTCTAGTTTACAGGTAAAAAAAGGCTGGCGTCACTCTGCAAGCAGAGGAGACGCAGCAAATACTTTTCCTTGGGACCAGAAAATATTTTATTAGATTATACAGTCCATATATAACTCCTGCTTCAGAAAATAAAAGATGCACTGTTTGGGCTTAATCAAAAATGTACGAAGTAGAAACAACCCAGGGACGTTGCACTTACATATACAAAGGGCTATGACAGGTTCAAGAGCTTCAGCTTACACTGTTAAAGACAGAATAGATCAATCATCTTTTTTTCACCAGACAGAATATTCTGATAGAATATTTATGAGATCCCAGAAGAAAGTCAAAGTTTTGCTCCTGGAATGATGCAATGCTCATCTGAATTTGATAAAAGACCTTGGTAAAAGGTTAGGTGGGCATATACACCAAATCATGCAGTTCAAAATCTTGTCTTTTAATCTTCATCCTCTGATACTGTGACTTCAGTCAATTTCCTCGGATAATATAAGAAAGTTTTCTTTAAAAACAAACTGCTTCTCTATTTGTAACACTTCTCCAATTTGATTCTTGAGAACATAGGAAAATGTAACATCAGATCTGAATTTTTCTCTTGGTCTACCTCTACAAGCTGCTCTCACTGTCCATGTCTGTACTCCTTTGAAAGAGCAACATTCAAGAAATAATGCCAACATTTTTATATCCCTTCCATGCTGCAGAGGTACCTGTCTCTCCCACTGGATGCCTGATTGCACCCAGCAGCACACCTATCCATTGAGTTTGCCCAAGCTAACCTGCTGACTCATGGCTGAAAAGGAAGCAAGTTCTAGATTTCCTATCTTGCTTTGGCCAGCTTTTCCTTTCCCATCTATACTTGGCTCTTATCTAAAGCCCTTCTGAACCTCCTGTCACGCTTTACTGGGCTCATAAAAAATGCTCCATTCTGAGATAGAACAGAATAGATGCAATACGGAGTGAAGAAAAGACATCAATACACATGTGACTGTTTTGGATGCTATGACAGCAGATCAAACCTTGAGTTTGTACATGTGCTTGATTACGGTGGCGTTTTCATAAATGTCTTAACAAAAACATCAGATGTATGGAGTCATGACAATCATTCACTCCAGAGATTTGTTCTGTTTTGCTTTTTATAGTTAACCCTCTCACAGGAGAAGCATGTTAGAATGCATGTTATACTTTCCATATAGTTACTGAGTATCTAAACTTCTCTAGTTATAGAATGCTGCTGAATTTAATCTTCTGAAGCACTGTATGCAGACTTCATAAAGAAGTGTTAAGACGACAATGACATTCACCAAAAAAAGAAGAAACTCACAGATCTCCATGAAGTAAAAGATCTTGTTTGAAATCTGTCCCAGAAGCCCTGAAGAAGCTAAAACCATAATTAGGTGCTTCTTCTAAGGCAACATTACCTAATTAATTTGGCTTAATAGATTTTCATGCAGCAATCAGTTTCCAGGTACAAATATACCCACACGGTGAAATTCTGAGGTCCTCCTAAACACCGCAAAGAAACTTGACACCAGAGAGAAAAGGCTGTTGTCATACGACTGAGTCAAGGGGACTCTACAGGTAAACACTGCCAACTTCCTAAAGACTGTCTTCTAGCACTGAGCACCTTCCCTATACCAAGTGAGAACATGTGAAGAATCTCTTCAGCTGTCTCCCTTCTCTGGCAGGCTCTGATTCTCCAGTCTTGGAACTACCTTCTTTGTCAGATTCTCACCTTTGCTTTGCTATCACAGAGCCTCACTGTTCAATAAACATGCTTTGCTCAGTAGATGCAAGACTGCTAGGAAAATTCAAAGTAACATTGTTGACTGCAAAAGGCACAGCACTACATTATCTCACAAAAGAGAACCTCCTGTCTACTCCAAATGTTTTATATACCTCAACTCATCCATCTCAAAGGTGGCTTCTGTCTCTGGTCTTTTTTTGCATTCATCCCTGACACAGTGGAGAGTGACTGTGTCATTTGCTTGCAAATTCCTGACTGACCTCTCCTTCAGCACAACTTTCCTACACAACTTAGTTCTGGAATGTCTTGGGACTGGTATCTAGCATTAACAATTTCCATTACACCATGTGCCTGAGGTTTGGTAGTTGGGCTTTGAAACATACCTAAAATCTGGAATTTATTTATGCATTAAAAATAGTAGCTTAAAACTCAACTACTTTTTCTATCTATATTTACACATTTTTAGTTAATACCTCAGAATCACAGGAAAATTTGCAAATGAATACCAGGTTTGGAGAAACATCTACACAGCTTTTCTTATGAAATTTATGCTGGACTAGGCCTGTTTCAAGATTTGTGCCTAAATTAAGTTTGACTTTTTCCGACAGCTTCAGTAGAGTAAGTATTTCACTCTAATAGTGAACTTTACTCAATGAAACATCACCAGAAAGCCATCGGACAATTTCCGTCTGTTTTCTGGAACTACTCTCTATTTCTGATCACTTTCTCCACTGTAACCCAGGCTACTGATTTGATGACATTCCGTTTCAGATTTTGTCTGTGTTCATTTCAGGTGTGTCGCTTTCTGCCTTTCTCTGTGTTGCAAAAAACTAGTGGTCAGATAAAATTGCCTATTCTCAAATCATCCTTCCCTTTCATTTTTTCCAGAGGCTTGCAGAAAAAAAAAAAAAGCTGATCAGTTCTGATTGATGTCTGAGGTCTAATTTCATATGTAAATCAAAAACTGAGTAACTGAGAAAGAAGAGTAAAAATTATAGGGGATGAACAAGAAAAAAGGAAAATTATGTAGTTTATTTTTTTATGCCTTGTGGTTTTTTGGTTTCCTTTGAGTTCTGTCATAAGATTGCAGTAAGCTTAAAGGGATTAAATGCAAAGTTCTAAGACAGAAACAAGGAACCACAAACAATGCCTGAATTTATAGCATGTAGAGACTTCATGGTGACAAGAACACAGATACAGTACAGCAAGCCATGAAGTAAGAGTATTAGCTCTGTACGGTAAAATGGAACAAGGAACTTATTTACGTTTCTTTACCATGTTCTAAGAAATGCTTCCCCTCATCTATGAGTAAGTTGTCTGAGTTCTCATAAAATTTGTTCTAGTGTAATGATCATTTCTCCATGAAAATCACTGAATTTGCTTATCTTTATAAAAATTCAGTTGTATTGCTTATTGCTAATTATGTCTGCCTTTAGAACCCCTGGGTAGATATTTGCGCTTTTTCACCAGAAAGTTCTGAATAGTAGCCATCAACCTGATATTGCTTCATGTTACAAAGAGTGAATTTCCATTTTGATGCTGTAATCAATACAAAATGATCAGAACCCGTTGATATAAAATAAGAGAGTAATATGTACTTTGACCAACATGGAATGGCAGTCCTAAAGAACTTCTGTTCTCTGATCAGCTGAAAAATGGAACAGGTCTTAAACTATGCTGCACTGTAACTTGCTAGGAAATAGTAAAAGACACAAATATCCAAAGGATTTTCTGACTCTGGAGTGATTTGCTACTTTGGTTTTCATTAAAGCAGGTGCTTATTATAATTTTTGTATATAACTTCACAATTTACATAAATAGATTTTTTTAAAACAACATTTACCTTCAAACCTTTATTTTTTTTTAGCATTAAAATGCTAATTAGAATTTGCTGCCTGGTATCTCTTGGCTACAGCAGGGACAATGAATCACACACACAGACACACACACAGACACACACACAGACACACACACATCCCCCCCAAACAGTTGTTCAATTCAGATATCCAGGGCAAATATATTTTATAAGGTTGTTCTTTCCGGACCTTGGAGGGAGTTATTCAGAAACTAATTTTATTTATTTGTTAAGTATTACAAATTTCTTTGGTGATTAAGAAATAAAAATAGTTGTTTACTTTTACCTCCAAGTCATACCACAACAGAAGTGGCTGATATCCCTGGATTTCCACCTTCTGCCCTGGCTGGTTTTCTCCAGGAGGATAACATGCTCCCAGTGGACACGCTGGCTTCTCTTTCCTGTGATGAGGACCCACTGGTGAGGTTTTGCATAGCTGTAGTCTACCAGGGATTCAGTTGCTCTTCCAGCACTGGGTTGCAGGTCAGGAAACCTGAGCAGGGATCTACTAAAGGCACATTATCCAGGTGTGGGAATACAGGATAATTTGGCCCTACTGGAGGGGTAAATGGCTTGAATTTAAGGAAAGAATTACTGTTTTTCTCTTGAAGGATTGCAAAGCCATGTCTATTCTCAGGACCTCTTAAAACAGGCATGAAGTTCTTCTTTATCAGACTTCGGTACTGTTGGTGATCTATCTTGTGAACTTGTTCAAATGACAAGGTCAACTTTTTAAAGGCACTTGCCTGCCTTTCAGCTCCAGGGGAAACCATGGTCTTTTTCTTCTATCATCCTTATGTGGCAGTAAACTTAAAAGGCTCCTGTTTCTTCAAGTTTCTGAAGTCAACCAATGACAGTAAAACTAGAGGTCATCCTCCAGAAGATCAGTGCACAGAAACCATGAAAAGCAAGGCAGTGGTTTAAATAGTCAATTCTATCCTGAAAAGAGATTTATCAAGTATGATACAAAAAGAAAAGGGTCACTGAATGAGCACAGAGTTTTTCTGTTGCTCAGTTACGACGGAAACCATCTCATATTGAAATGTCTCTTGGTGTGAAACATGGTTCGTGTGTACTACAGCAATCTAGACACACATAGCAACTTGAAATGGCACTACAAATTACTATTCATCTAGTAGAGACAAAACGAAGACGTTTTCAATCTAAGAATGATACAGTGTTTTCACTGAAGTGTTTTAAAATAGGATGTTCTGTTGGTATCTAGGGTCATAAATATGAATTAACATAAGTTTAACACATAATTTATCAAACACAAACACAGATAAATGCATATCCAGAAAATGTACAATTCTTACTTGGAATAAGTAAATCACATTGACATCAGAGTTTTTCATGCAGCTTAATTGTCTCCAGAGTTTTGCCATTTGTTCTATAAGGTTGGGAAATCTATTAATGTCTCAGCTCAGAATATGTAGAATATGTAAAACTCAACAGTATTTATTTAGCAATCTAAACAAAAGCAGTCTGATTTATAGAGGTCCTCTCTGCATGAATTCAGTGCCATCTACAAAGGTCTGGCACTTTGTTAAAATGAAATTAAGTTAACTGGGACAGCTCAACTCACATTATGGGGGCCTTTATTTTGTGACTTAGTCAAGGAAACAGGACACAGAGCGTGATCGTTCTCTCATTTACGTTAGTCTCACACAGATACAACTTCCCTGAATTCCTAACTTGCTCTTGATTAACACAAAATCAGAAATGGGCCTAACATTTCTTACTGTACAGGTCTGTAGTAATAGAAAGTTGTGTTCCATAAAGCAGAATCATGGTAGGAGGTTTTTTTGAGTCGTTTGCTGATGGAGCGGGAAAAAAAAAAACCAACCAAAACAAACAAACAAACCAAGACTGACTTTCTTTTTTAAGACAGCTTTCATATATAGGTCACAAGAATCAAATGGGTAAAAAGAGACAGCTGAGAAGACTGTATATGGAGTACTGTCATGTGGCTCACACCGCCACAGCGTGACAGCAGCACTGGCACCCTCCGCTGCCGAGAACCGAGCTTTTTGCCTCCTTTTTCGAGGCTTCTCTGAGGACGACGGGGGCTCCCTGGGGGGGGGGGGGGGAGGGCACCCGGCAGCCTCTTGCGAGAGTCCAAGAGGACCACGTGGCAGGGCTACGCCTCCTGCAAAGAAGAACATGGCGAC